>NC_060281.1:34158063-34167654 GCF_021613505.1 Equus quagga
GTCCCAATGCAGGTTCCTCAATGTGTGTATGTCGACTGTGCTGAGGGTGGGGTAGTCAAAGTGAAAAGAAGGAAACTGAACAAGGGGGAAGTTGAGAGCAGGGCATAGCCAGGTGGCATAACTGTTAAGTTTGCGCCCTCTGCTTCCCAGGCCTGGGGTGTCCAGTTCATCCCAGCACGGACCTACACACCACTCCTCAAGCCAGACCTACACATCACTCCTCCAGGGGGACCTACACATCGCTCATCCAGCTGTGCTGTGGCCGGATGCTATATACAAAATAGAGGAAGATTGGCACAGATGTTAGCTCAGGGACACTCCTGTCTTCCTCCCTCCCCAAAGGCAGTTTCACTCCCCTTCCCACACTCACTCACCTGGGTCTCTGTCAGGACCAGCATCAGAGGAGCAGGTGGAGGTTTTGGGCCCCGGTGATCTGGCGCCTCTGGACCTCTTGGAGTTGAGGGAGAACTGTGGGTACCTTCGGGCTCCTCTGTGAAAGTAAACTTCCTCTAATTAGCTTCTCTAGAAAGCATACCCAACGGAAACAGAAATTGGCAAGCATCATAGGTCTCCAGGCAGAATAACCTGAAAAGGGGTTATTGGAAAACAAAAAGAGAAACTTCTGAAAAAGCCCTGTGTAGAGGGGCATTCTCCCATGCTCCCTCCCACTGTTTCACCCCACTCCACCACCTTAGTCATCTTCTGCCTCCCAGACATCGCTCTCAATGCTGGAGATGCTGAGCTCCCAAACTGGAGACGTTTGGACCTTTCCATGAGCCCTATCCTCTGCCACACGGGGCACTCCTGCCGGCTGTCTCCCTAGTTCCTAGAAGAGAGAGTGACACCAGCTTGTCTCTCAGCCCACTTTTCTTCTTTCTTTTCTAGAATCCCTTACCCTATGCTGGGCCGACAGAGGGCTCAGAGAAGCTTTTAACTCAGACTTCTCGTCAAAGTCTTTGGTATTCCCCTGTGCATTGTGCTTCTAGAAAGACTCTTTCCCCCACAGAGCCTGAGGACAGACAGGAAGCACCGTTGGAAAATGGAAGGTGGTGGGATGGAGGCTTCTACTTTAATCCTGGGTACCACTAATGGTTGAAGGCATTGGATAGTGGTTCATGTGAGACTGTTTTTATTGTTGTTTGTTAATTTCTGTTTTGATAATCATATACCCTAAAGAACCAGGAGCCCCAGGTAATTTCCGTGAGAAGGATTGTGGCCACTTCTCATATGTCAAAGTACCTTTTAGTTGGCTTCACGAAGCACAACATAATGTAGCTGAGTTCACTTCGTCAAAGAATAACATTTGTGTGACTTTGGGATTGAAGTAAATCATGATTGTTCTTAGATCCATGGATCAGAGACCAATCACTATGGACAGTCCTTTAGGAAATAACTTATTCACAAAGTTTAACAAGTAGTGTGTACGAATATTAACCAAAGTGTGTTTTTATCTATGTTACAAATAATGAAAAATTCCCTAACTAGTTCCAATGCATTGTCTTTACAGATATGTGTTTTTATAATAGGTTTATTGAGATGTAATTCATATACCATGCAATTCATCTATCTAAAGTGTACAATGCAATGATTTTTAGTATCTTTACAGAGTTTTGCAACCATCATCGCTATCAAATTTAGAACATTTCATCATCCCAAAAGAAACTCTGTACCTATTAACAGTTGCTCCTCCCTCCTATTTATCTCCAAATCTCCTAGCCCTGGGTAACTATTAGTCTACTTTCTGTCTCTATGGATTTGCCTGTTTTTGATAGTTCATATAAATGGAATCACGCAACGTATGGTCTTTTCCAGCTGGCTTCTCTCACTTAGCATAGTGTCTTCAAGGTTCATCCATGTTGCAGCATATGTCAGGACTTCATTTCTTTATTTTGCCAAATAATATTCCATTACATTGATTTACCCTATTTTATTTATGAATAAATCAGTTGATGGACAGCTGGGTTATTTTCACCTTTCAGCGATTAGGAATAACGATGCTATGAACATTTGTGCACAAGTTCTCGTTTGAACACACGTGCTCAATCTCTCAGGTGTACACCTAGGAGTGGAATTGCTTGGTCATCTTACTCTAAGTTAAATTTTTTCTTCCAAATTTTTTTATTGTGGTAAAATATGCAACATAAAATTTACCATCTTAATCATTATAAATGAACAGTTTACTAGTATTAAATACATTCATAATGTTATGCAACTATCACTGCCATCCATTTTCATTTCTCTTTTCATCCTGTAAAACTGAAACTCTTTACCCATTAGGCAATAGCTCCTCATTCACCCCCATCCCCAGTCCCTGGCAACTACTATTCTATGTTCTTTTTTTTGTGTTTTTTCTTTTAAGACTATTAGCCCTGAGCTAACATCTGCTGCCAATCCTCCTCTTTTTTGGCTGAGGAAGACTGGCCCTGAGCTAACACCCATGCCCATCTTCTTCTACTTTATATGTGGGATGCCTACCACAGTATGGCTTGTCAAGCAGTGCCATGTCTGCACCCAGGATCCGAACCGGCGAACCCCGGGCCGCTGAAGCGGAATTTGTGAACTTAACCGCTGCGCCACCGGGCCAGCCCCATACCATTCTATGTTCTATGTCCTTTGACTAGTCTAAGTACCTCATATAAGTGGAATCATAGCATATTTGTCTTTTCATGACTTCCTTATTTATCATCACCCAAAACTAGAAGCAACCAAGATGTCCTTCAATAGATGAGCAGACAAATGGTGGCCTATATCCACACCATTAAGCGGAAAACTATTAAGGGAACAAAAGGAGTGAACTATTAATCCATGTGACAACATGGATGAATGTTAAGTGCATATTGGTAGGCGAAAGAAGCCAGTCTGAGAAGGCTATATGTTGTATGATTCCATTTATGTGACGTTCTCGAAGAAGCAAAACTTTGGAGATGGAAAAAATGATCAGTGATGGCCAGGGGTTTTGGAAGGGGAGAGGGTTGACTAGGTGAAGCATGGGGAATTTTAGGGCTGTCAGCTATCCTGCATGGTACTGTAGGGACAGATGCAAAACTATCCATGCATCAAAACCATAGGACGTTATAGCATGAAGAGTGGATCTCAATGTACGCAAATTTAAAAAAGTCAACCAGGAGGGTGGGGGATCCCAGGGTGGAATACAGACTGTGATAAAAGCATCCAACTGTATTACAAATGTCTGACCTCACCTCACTGAAGGTGGTGGGGAAAGAGACAATGCCTAAGTAACTTTGGGCGTAAGTGGAAACAATAAGACTAAAGACAAAAGGAACTGTACACAAGCACTGTTTTCTGGTTGGTAAAGTTGTTTTCCTCCGGGGGACAGGTTAAAAATTCTGAAATAGTTGTATATGTATATTGGGACTGACAATAAGAAAAAGGATGGTGGACTGTGGGAGTCAAGTTTCTTACTGTTGATATGGGAGGTTACAGACAAGCAAGGGTGGAAAAGCTAGAGTGAACCCCACAGTGCTGACTTAGAGCTGGAGGCCTCAGTTGGAATTATGTTTAATTTAATATATACGTGTATATGCATGCCTCATATACACATATAGTAAAAATTTTAGATGTGTGTATACATGGATTATTATAGCCACACATATTTACCAGTTTTACCCACTGAGAAAGGCTGAAGCAATGATACTTGAATAGCAACAAGCAACACAGTGCCCAGGACTTGGTTTCTAATATTATTCTCTAATGAAAGGAATCTAGGTTCCCTGGAGAAACGTCTGGTTCTGGGGCTGGATCAGGGAATATACATGATAAGTCTAGAGCATTTAGTAAGTGCCAGAAAGAAAGAAAGTCCTCAAAAAATAAAAGCATGGGGATATGTCAAAGGGACTCAGGAGACAATGAAAGAAGTCCCAACGGACAAAATGAACAACTTTACACAAAATGAGGTAATGTTAGATTATAGGCCAAAGTATAAAATAAATACTCATGAGTGCATATTGATATAAATAAATGACTGAATGAGAAGAATAGATGTCTCCCATATAGAAGAATCCAAATAATTTATGTAGATACTCTGCCCTCAAGAAGGTGGAGCAAAACTTCCTGCCCATAGTGTCTTCCTTCAGCAGAATATGGAGGGGGCAGTGAAAAGTAGCTTTATAGTGGGGGAAATGTGGGAAACACTAGCCTGGTATAGTGAGATGAACGGTGACCCCTCAAAGAAATGTCCATGTCCCAATCCCCAGAACCTGGGAATGTTAAATTATTTGGAAACAGAGTCTTTGCAGATTTTATTAAGTTAAAGATCTTGAGATGAGGAGATCATCCCAGGCTATTCAGGTGGGCCCTTTATCCAATGATGAATATCCTTATAAGAGAGACAGACACAAGGGACAGTGATACGAAGAGGGAGGCTGAGACTGGAGTAACGTGGCCTCAAGCCAAGGAATGCTGTGCAGCTGCCAGAAGCTAGAAGAGGCAAGGGATGGATTCTCCCGAGAGCAGCCAGAGAGAGGACAGTGCTGCCAACACCTTGGTTTCAGAATTCAAGCCCCCAGGACTGTGAGAGAATGATTTTCTGTTGTTTAAGTCACGAAATTTGTGGTAATTTGTTTCAGCAGTGACAGAAAACTAGGACACCAGGTGATCAAGGTCAACATCAACAATGACAAATCAAGTTGATATTATATACCTTTGATACGTTGTGTTGAGAATGGCACTTTGTCTTGTCCCCAAACTCATAATCCCTGTCTAATCATGATCAAAATGTATAAAGCCAATTCAAAGAACATTCTATAGTATATCTGACTAGTACTCCTAAAAAATGTCAAGGTCATCAAAAACAAGGAAAGTCAAGAAACTGTCACAGTCAGTGAAGCCTAAGGGGGCATGAAGGGGACCAAACGCAATGTGGGTCCTGGGACAGAAAAAGGACATCAGGGAAAAACCAATGAAATCCAAATGAAGTATGCAGTTCAGTTAATAATAATGTGAGTATTGCTTCATTAGGTATGATAAATGTACTATAGTAATGTCAGATGTGACAGTAGAGGAAACTGTGGGATATATGGTAACTCTGTACTATCTTTGCCCCTTTTCTGTAAATCTAAAACTATTCTAAAATAAAAAGTTAAAAAAACAGCCCTCAGGAAAAGAATGGG
The DNA here is from genome assembly GCF_021613505.1 of Equus quagga. Taxonomy (NCBI): domain Eukaryota; kingdom Metazoa; phylum Chordata; class Mammalia; order Perissodactyla; family Equidae; genus Equus; species Equus quagga. Next base: position 34,163,193 of record NC_060281.1, read on the forward strand.
GAGTAGGAGAAAATATTACCTACTTTTCCATTTACGTGGGTGTTGCCATCTCAGGGCTACAGAAAAGAGTTGTGGACAGAAGAGATGGAAACCTCAGAGACAGAGCAGGCATCCAGAGGTCTCCTCTCCTCCAGTCCCTGCCCCACCGACGAGCCAGAGCCTTGCAGAGTCCTGGGCTGCTCAGAAGGCTGCTTCTTCTTCCTCACATTGATGCCCAGCCTCCAGGTCAGCCACCGCTCCCTGGTAGACTCAGGTGTCATCAGTTAGAATCCGAGAGCAGCGCGGGGGCGCCCCCGTGTGGTCACACGGCTGAGGACGGAAGACTCGGGCTCCCCTTTCGCCGGCGTAGTGAGGACCCCTCCAAGGTCTTCCTGGGCCCCCAGCAGATGCACGGAGTTCTGTACGCATGGAAAAGCCCCTATCCCGTGTTAGGTTCGAAGTGCGAAGTGTTTCCCAAATTCCACACTGCCACAGATGTTTCCTCCCAGTTGAATGACCGTGGATTCTGCCCTCAGGGCAGAGCGTGGTCTACAGGCCATAATAGCTGGTTCCCAGGTCGGTGGTGGACCCCCACAACCCCTCAGGCTCCTGGAATGAGACCTGGACTCCCGAGTCCCTGACACTTGTTTGGCTGATGCTTCCAGGGATGAAGATGCCTCCAGGAATCAACCGGGTGTTTGGCCAACCCTAGTATGGCAGGGCCAAGGGCAGGACGTGGCGTAGGGCCTGGAGACCGTATTCTATTACAAGGAGATCCACGATGACACTGAGTGAAGCGTTCTTCTAACATCCTCCCGGCCCGCGGACCCTGAGGGAGGTCCCTCCGCGGCTCCCCAGACCTCCAGGACCCAGGCATCCAACCATCATTTCCCCGGACACCAAGGATGAACCCTGCCCCCATTGGCGTCAGACCACCTAATCTCTTGGAGCCTGAAAGGCATCCCCTCCCTAGCCAGGAGAGTCCGGTATCCGCCTCTTTCCTTTCTCTTCGTGGACCTAAGCAGACGCAGATCTGCTGTCTTGACCCCCTCAGGCTTGTCTCCCTGCCACCTCCAATTTCTGAAGTTAGAGGTCCTGCAGTCCTGGACCCAAATGTGTTTTCTGTCCCTGCCGAAGACCCAGGAGTTCGGGGGTCGCGGGCCAGGGGAGGACTCCCCAGGGCCCCACAGGCTGCCCCCGAGCCATAGGGCCTTCTGGCGCTGTGGCTATTACTCCTTTATCTGAGAACCCCCGGATCTTAGAACCCCCCAGAGGCTGGCGAGACAGCTGGTGGTGGGACTTCATCTGGGGGCCATGTGCATGTGGCTGCGTCCGGAGTGGTGAGGAAGCTGCCGGGCTCTCTGCGAGGCTCCGGAGGGGAAAGCTGAGCAACCTTGCTTCTCCCTACCCCAAAAGGATTTCAAAATCACGTACTGAGGAAAATGCCTACCCCTCTTGCCCCAGACTCAACTTTAAGGAGTCCTGATTTCTTGATTTATTTTCATTATTTATTTAGCACCTACTACACATCAGCCACTATTCTAGGTACTTGGGATGCATCAAACTAAAACAGGAAAAATCCCCGCCCTCATGGAGCTTACGTTCAGGTGGAAGATAGGGCAGGTAAATATAGTAACTGAAGTCAATTATTGGGGTGTCAGTAAGGAAAGAGTGATTTAGAGAAAAAGAACAAAATAGAGAAGATGAAGGAAGCAGGTTGCAATTTTAAATATTATCCTCGGGGGAGGCATTCCTGAGAGGCGACTTTCTAGCTAAGTCCTGAAGGGGGTGAAAGAGTGAGCCCTGCCTTATAGGGAGGAAGAGTGTCCTAGGATCACCCTCTGCATAGACCTGGGGCTCAACTGGGGAAGCACTGAGGCTACAGCAGGAATGGGGCTGGCTAGACTGCAGGAAGGACTTCCCTTCTGGGTTTGCTATCTCCTGACTGCTCTTGACTTGTGCCTGGGGCTTGTGAAGTCCTGGAGATTGGGGAGGGTGAAGGGCCTACTGTGTGGAAGAAAGCTGGGAGAGGAAGCTGAGTTGGGGTCCTACCCCCAACTCTGTCTCTGTGCTCACTCTGCCCTTCATCTGGAGTTTGAGGTATAAGCAATTCTGATGTGTTCAGCAAATTCTGGAATCTCCAGATCTGGAGGAAAGACTTCCCGTGGTAGGACATAATATTAGAGAATTTCTAACCCTTGGAGGCTCAAAACAATAATTTCAAAAAGGTTAAGCACAATAAAAAGAATATAAAATATCTCATCAATAGTCTTTTATATTGATTACATGCTAAAATTATAATTTTTGCATGTATTGGTTAAATAAAAATACTATTAAAATTAATTTTACCTACTACTTTTTACTTTTTAAAATGTGGCAAATAGAAAATTTCAAATTACACATGTGGTTCACAGTGTGGACTGAACTGAATAGTGTCCCCCCAAAATTCTTGTCTACCCAGAACCAGCAAATGTGACCTTCTTTGGAAATAGGGTCTCTGCAGATGTGATCAAGTTAAGATGAGGTCGTACTCGATTAGGGTGGGCCTTACTCCAATGACTGGTGTCCTCATAAGAGGGAAATTTGAACAGAGACAGATACACCCAGGAAGAACATCATCGGACGATGGGGGCAGAGATCGAAATGATGTGTCTACAAGCCAAGGATTGCGAGCAACCACCAGAGGCTAAGAAGCGGCAAAGGAAGGATCCTCCCCCAGAGCCTTCAGAGAAAGCATGGCCCTGTTCGTGGCTTGATTTCTAGCCTCTAGACCTGTACGAGAATCAATTTTGTTGTTTTAAGCCAGCTATTTTGTGGTACTTTGTTATGGCAGCTCTAGGCAACAAATCCACACCTCCCTTCCCCACACTGGGGCCGGAGATACACCGGACTCTCTCTACATTCTGACCAAACAGGAATTCGTCAAATATCTTTCTCAAAAGATATTCTCAAAGTACAGACCAACACCTTGTTATGAATGTTATATTATAGTACATATCAGGAGACCCTTTCAACTTCAGTTCTGTGGAATTGTTTATCCTTTTTTCTCACAGCCCACTGTTAGTTCACGAGGAAATCAGTGGGCTCTACCTTCGAACTGTATTGAAAATCTGAACACTTCCCTCCATCTTCACTGCTAACACCACGGTCCAAGCCACTATCATCTCTCAAACGGGTGACTGCAACAGCCTCCTGTTTGCCCTTCTGCCAGTCTTGCTTTCCTAGTCTACTGTTAAAAGAACAGAGTGATCCTTATAAAATTTTAGGCCAGGTCATGTCATTCCTGGCTAAAAATTTCCAGCAGCCTCTCAATGAACAAGTCAATTTCCTGATGATGGCCTAAAGATCCTCGGCCTCCCATTCTCTCTCTGGGGACATTTACTCCTCTCCACCTTGCTCACTCCGTTCCACTCACATTGGCCTCCTTTCTGATCCTTGAACGTCCTGGCAGACTCCCACTTCGGGACCTGTGCCCCAGCTGTTCCCTCTACCCGGAAGCTTCGCCCCAGTCACCCGCATGGATAGGTCCCTTAGCTCCTTCAAGTCGTTTTTTTCAAATGTCACACTTAGTTTGATTCTTCCAAAGCAAACCCAGAGACACAGACTTTGGTGTGAGTAGTTTACCTGGAAGATCATCCCAGGGATTAAGGCGAGGAAGTAGGGAGTGAAACAGGGGAGGGAGGAGAGTGTGTGAAGGGCACATCTAAGCACTGATGCCACCAGGGCTCAAGCCACCTGCTGGAGACCCTGAGACGCTATGTAGAATATTTATCCACCAACTCTCATCCCTCACTGTTTGGGGTTGCTCCCGGGGGCATCACTCCCTGGCAGTTTTGGCTTACCCTGCATGGCTCCTGCTTCCACATAATACCCTTGGGTAGAGAGACAGAAGTTCTTGTCATGTATGGGAAGTATCTGCAGGAAGTGACCTTCTCTGGGGTTGTCTGAGAACGGAAGAAGCATCTGCAGAGTCCACTGTGGTCACCTTCTCAGGGCTGCTTCCCTAGGCTGCTCTAATGAAAACTGGACCCTGTACCCCACAGCTTCCTTACCCTCCTGACTTCTTGTATTGCACACATCCTTTTATGATATATAATTTATTGTCAAACATTACTTTTTGCTTGTCTTACCCCTAACTCCTGTTCACTGATGTATATCCTAAGTCCTGAGGAATGTCCTGCCACAGAGGAGGCCCTCAGAAAATATCTATTGAATGAATGCATGAAAAAGTCTGAAAGAAACCTGGCTTTTTGACATCTACTGGAAAAATTGGATAACTTCATTTGTTAGTTTCCAGTTGGAAGAAACTTTAGGAAAAGAACATAGTCAAACTGTCTCATTTTACTAATACATATTGTGGTGGCAATAACTCAGGTTCCTTGATGTCCACGAAATGTCTTTTCTAATATATTTTGATACTTATTATTATTCCCAAAGCATAATTTTGATTATTACTTACACTCTATTAAAATGCCCTATAATA
>NC_060281.1:34167664-34257662 GCF_021613505.1 Equus quagga
GCATAATTTTGATTATTACTTACACTCTATTAAAATGCCCTATAATACCCAATTTTCAAGGTACCCCCATATGTATTATCTCATTTGATAGTTACAGTAACTATGTGACATAGATAAAGCTAGAATTATTTTTTATTATTCTCTTTGTTGAGAATCTAAGTAATTTTCTAATTTCCTTCTGAATTGAGGACAGTCTCTCAATCCTTCTTTCCCCTCGTGACGATACTCATTTTTACCAGTTTAAAAAATGCTAAAGCTAAGGTCTAGGAATGATAAGATTCAGAAATGATTAAGTCTTGGTTTCTACTGCTTTTGGAAGACCTCATTTTCTTTATTCAGTAGGAATGACCTGTTTGGTCTTTCTCCTCTATTAGTTTTATTTCAAGGGTCCTAAAAAGACACAAATTTTGAATTAGTAAATCATTTATAAACATTAAAGAAAGCTGACTATTACATACTAGGATTTGATTTCCTCTGATATAGGAAATCCATTTTTGAATATGTTGACAATTACCATGTCACAGTAAGTAAATATGAAAAAGGACGGTTTTGGAAGGAGGAAGCGGGCTCTGATCTCTAGTTAGAGGAATCCCACTGTGGACGTGGACAGTCATGTGCAATCATAATCACACTTCAAACAAACTTGGCCAAAAATCAGATTTAGTGTGTAAGAACCAACGAGCTCAGAAATGAGACTCATGGGGGGAACCAAGGAAGGAGAGTGAGGACACAAAGGGTCCAGGTCTCCAGGGGGTGCACTTTCAGGGTACGTATTCTTTTTTTCTTTTCTTTTCTTTTTTTTTGAGGAAGATTAGCCCTGAGCTAACATCTGCTGCCAATCCTCCTCTTTTTGCTGAGGAAGACTGGCCCTGAGCTAACATCCGTGCCCATCTTCCTCCACTTTATATGTGGGACACCTGCACAGCATGGCTTGCCAAGTAGTGCCATGTCCGCACCTTGGATCCGAACCAGTGAACCTCGGGCCACTGAAGTCCAATGTGCGCACTTAACCGCTGAGCCACTGGGCCGGCCCCAAGAGTACATATTTCTGTTGGCTGCTACAGTTGACCCAGGTAGGCACTATCTACAGAAATAAACTGTCAAAGAACTCAGAAACATTTAGTTATGTGCACATTGTTTAGTATTTTCCGTGAGAATACTGACGTGCGAAGTAATCAGTGGAAAGACTGAGTCAGGGGTGAAGGCAAAACAAGGATGCTGTAGATTGCTACATTGGTGGTCCCCAGGCAACCAACGACCCTCCCAGTATTCACACCCTAGTGTAGCCCTTTCCACATTGAATCTGGGCTTGGTCATATGACTTGCTTTGGTCACAGGGACATTAGCAAGTGTGACAAGAACAGAGGCTAGATAAGCACTTGCACCTTGGAGCTTGTTCACTTGGAATGCTCTCTGTGGAAGCCAGGAGCCATGTAAGAAGTCCAACCACCCCGAGACAGCCATTCTGTGATGACGTCAAAGCCAGCTATATAGCAAGGCTACATGGAGAAGCAATGAGGTACCAGACATGCAAATGAAGCTTCTTGGGTCTTCCAGACCAGGGACCAGCCACCAGCTGAATGCAGCTGAAGGACTCCAGCTGATGCATATGGAACAGAACCACCCAGCCAAGCATTCCGACAGCCCAGCCTACAGAATCAGGGGAAATAAGAAATCATTGTTGTTTTAAGCCACAATGTTATGGAACGATTTTTATGCAGCAATAAGTAAGTGCAACACAGGATTCATAAGAGAAGGGGAGGAAAGGAAACTACATCCTCGGAATAGTGAATTTAGTTTGGATGCTTTTAGGGTAGAAGGACTGGCTGGCACCTAGGAAAGAGGTCAGTCTGAAATTCTGTCCTTGAGTAGTTCTCTAGGGATGTCAAACAAAACAATTTTTGTTGTTCACTGATTCTCAAGAAAACCTTGAAGGTTTCCCTACAGAGCATACTTGTGTGATATCTGCCAGTGTCCTTTTGTTAGCACCTTTGACTTGGTTAGTTCAGGTTTGTACAATTTCCCTTATTAGAATTTTACAGAAGAAAAATCTAGAGATTTGGAGAAGACCAACTCTGAGTGGGCTTGGAGGATCTGAAGCTCCTTCCACCCAAACTTTTTAAAAAATAGCATCAGTGGCATCAGCAGTCTGTCCAGCCCTTTAGTCAACAGTCAGAGCTCCCTAAATATGGAATGCCTTAAGATGGCTCAGGCCCTTGCAGACAACCTGGGAGCCTGAGTTCCAAATGAGGCATTGCACTGAGGAAGAAGAGACGAAGGTGCACTGGGGTCAGGATCCTGGAAATGGGAGAAGCTGAGTGGGACCAAGTGGTCTATGGAAATCAGGATCTCCCTAAATGGTAGGACTACAAGGATGGTAAGGACAAAGGAGAGGTTAGCCAGTGACAGAGAAATAGAGAAACAGAGGAAAATGAATTAAGAGCTGAAATACTCACAAAACATAATCACACGAAGTGAAACAAAATTAAACTTTATTTATTTGGAAGATAGGGTGAATCTGTCACTGGTGACTGGAGCTCGGAGGCTGCACTTTCTCCTCAGGAAGGTGGGCTGGAATGGGGTGGGCTGTGTTTGGCATGGGCTGTGGTGGTTTGGGATCTGTGTAGACGAGCAGAAGAGCGTTCTAAGACTTTAGCACCTCTCACCAATCCAGAGCTCACCTATGTGTCTTCTTTGGGACACACTGGGACATTCCCCATTGTCCCTATCCTCCATTTTCTCTACCGCTGCTCACCTGCCTGGCTCCCCAGCTGGGCCTCAGGCCGGTCTCCCCAGAGCAGATGCCCAGGATTGTTGAGGAACCGTTGGCTGCGCTGGCATGTTAGGCAGGTCTGAACTGTCCAGCGCTGTCCCCTGCAGCCTGGGGTGAAAGTGGGAAAAAGGAAGAGAGTGCCCACGTTTAGGACAGGAAAAGGTCTCCTGTACCTGGTTTTGCCTCCACTGTTTTCCAGTAGGAATTCCACCCCCTCCCCACTTGGAATGCAAATTTGATGGTGTCAGGCCCCTGCATAAACTCTACCAATTTCTTGGTATTCTTTATGATAAAGCCTAAACTCCTTAACAAGACTCTTCAAGATTTGCCCTGTTTCCTTCTCCAACCTCTTCTCTTGCGTACCGCAAACTCCAGCCTCCTGAACTCTCATTTCCTGGGCAGCACCACAAGCTCTCTTGTCTCAGAGTCCTCACAAATGCCTAGAATTCCCATTTTCCACTCCCTTTGCTTAACCTCATCACCACTGGCATAAGTAATTTAGCACCCCACTCTCCCAGTTAAAGCACTTTTCTACACTATTTTAACTGTTTCTATTTTAGTCTGTCCCAGAAGACTAGAAATGCAATGAGAATAATAAATCTAGCACAATACTTGGCACATTTTAGAAAATTATATATTTGTTGAATGAATGAATGATGATAGGAATCATGTCCTCCACAACGCCGAATAATATCTACTATTATGCACGAGTGGGATTGCCTCTTACGGCCACATCATTTCTCTGTTGCCCAGATAGAGTATAAAAGCCAAGCCCAAACCTTAGTTTGTCCACGTGCAATTAGCAACTTAACCCCGAGCTGGAAAAAGCCTGCTCCTGCAAATCCCACGCTCTACACCCTTCCAAATGGAGGAAGGGGTCGCTTGCCCCAGGAACACTCACGTCTCTGGCGCTGCGTGCAGGTCAGACCCGGGATGAGGAGGGAAGAGCAGCCACGACAGAGGGTCCTCTTCACTGAGGGGTCCCTGTGGGCGGAGGGGCATGGGGATTGGGCTCCTGCGCTGCCTCTCCCATTCTTCCCCGTCCCGCCCACCGCCAGGCTCCGCTCCGTCTCACCGCCGCAAGACGAGCCGCTTCGCGATGGTCCTCTCCGTGTGGCAGTAAAACGTCGCCAGCGCCTGGTTCTCGGGGTCCTGCGCAAGGACGCAGTGGGCGGCCTGGGGGAGGGGAGCGGTCACTCGGGGCCTGTCCGCACCCGGCCACCTCACGGTGCGGCTCCGACGCGGACTCACCTGGTACAGGAAGCTGAGCCTCTGGAAGGCCTCCCGGTCCTTCACGGGCCCCGCCATCCGCGTCGCTTGAGCGCCCCACACGCTGCTGTCCGCAGGTCCCGCCTCTCGGAGAACCCCGCCCGGTGTCCGCGCAAGGGCTCCCGGGAAGCGTAGTTCCTGGTCCCGCGAAGCGCTCCCTCGCGCATGTCCCTTGAGGTTCTTACTCTGGCGCCACCCTGCGGCCTCACAGACCTATTTGTAAACGCATCCCCTCGCAATCCAAACCCGGGGTCCCTTTATGTTTTGGCTTTCTTCTAGTCTTCTTCAGGTGTATGATCAATTACACTAGGTAGAGAGTGGAGAGGCTAGTGGAACGGGAGAGGATATTAAACTGCTAAGCATTTTCTGGACAGAAGACTGGTCTCTTTACGCAGATAGGTTGGGGAGTTGGTCACGTGCAATTTATGTCCAGCTAGACCTTCTGCCCTACTCTCTTGAAGCCAAGGGCGGATGCCTGGAAGATCTACACACCAAAGGAACAGAGGTTATACATTAAAAAAAGCACTGGTGCCAGTGGGAGTGAAATTACAAGGGATCATGAGGATGGTGGAGCAAGGGAAGAGGGCTCCTGGCCCTCAGAAAGCACAGCTTACTTCCACTCTTTTCCACTCACCAAAGAAACACACTCCCTGTTATGCGATGCTGGACACACAGTAGGTGATCCTCACTAACTCCTAGTCTCAGGTACTGACACACAGAGACCTGCCGAAGGCATCACCTGCCCCTGAAACTACACGCCAACCCCAACACAGACATGTACTTCACACCCCTCCCTATGACCTGTTTCTGTCTCCCACTTGTTCTGTTTGGCATCTTGTATTTATCTCTGCCTCATAGTTAATGACCACCAGTTCCTGAGGTCAGAAGTAGAGGGATGCAAGCTGGAGGGACAGAACAGGAATGAACTCTTGACAGGGAGAGGGCAACCTAAGTCAGGAGAGGATGAGGCCTCTCCCCCACCTCAAAACCCCTGGAAAAAAATCCTGGGTGAGGAACCAGGCCTCCAGCTTGGAGGAAATGGCTGAAACCTCCTCTGGAATGAGTTTCACAAGGGTCCCCAGACTCAAATGAGAGGAGAGTATGTTTAAAATGTAGATGCCCAGGCCCACCCCAGACCCTGACCAATCACTGAGGGTGAGCCGCAGGAACATGCATTTAACCCCCAATGATTCTGACGTAGTAACACAAGACTATTGTCAATGACCACACAACACAGAGATCACTTCAGTGGATCCTTTGTTCCATATTATGTTTACCAACCAAAATCTTGCCACAAAGAACCACAGTCAAGGCACAAAGGTAAGAGGAGAGTCTGGACAAAGTCCTGTTGAGGTGGTAGGAGGAACTGAAATGCCCTCAATAAACTGCAGTTTCTTGTCCCAATCTTCTGTGAACCCGATTATCCAAGTAGCAGATAATCCCAGTCATTTTAGGTTGGTTTGGCATGCATCGCTTTACCTTTTTGGACAACATATGTACCCTACAGGTTGTTTATTTTGGCCTAACATTAAAATGATTTACATTCTCCGATAGGGGAAATGGTAAACGGTGAAGGATGGCAACAAACAAGCAAAAGACTGGCTCTTGTGAACACTAGTTCCAGGCCAGATGCACACAGGCAAAAGGAAGACGCCTATCCGGCCCTTCCCTACAGACCACGCTCTTCTACCCTGTCCTCAGGGTGAGGAAGACTCCATTTCCTTTCTCCCTTTCTGGCTTGGACCCCTCAGCCAGGTAGCAAGGCTGACATTTGGGGAGTAGCTACTTAGTAACATTCTTTAAGGCCAGGGCTTTGGACAGAAATACTTCTCTCTTTCCTCTAATACCTGACTCTCTACTTTCCAAGTTCCCTTGGGAAAGCGGTGAAAGGGTAGACGTGTCTTGCAGAATCTGTGGCACCTTGCTTCTGAGGAGGAACAAGGTGACTGACTTCTTGGAGAAAATCAACTATAAGGAGGCAGGCAATAAGCCAGCTCTGCTGAAGGCTGAGGCAGGGACCTGGGTTCTCCTCTTCTTTCTTCTCATCCTCTCCTCCCCACATTCCTACCTCTGGCAATCCTACTCATAATGGTAACCCTACTCTGGGAATAGAAGACCAAAGAAACCCCTCTCCCTTTCATTAGTCTCTAGGAATCTGTTCCTTTAGCCCCCTTCCCTGACCTTTTTTCTAACCTTCTTGATGCTCAATCTCTGCCCTCAAAAAAACTCCTTAACTTCTAGACCCATAAGAGCAACTGTTATTCATCTTTATTTCAATCTAGAGGTACACAGACCCCTGTGATCTTCCACAAGAAATAAGACTATTCTGGGTCAAAGAACCCCCTAAAAGGATGTACAGGAGTTTCTGTTTCCTCCTTCGGTTTGAGCAAGTCAGACCTCTCACAGAATTTTTGTTTCTGGAAAAGTCTCTCCATCCTTCCCAACCCGTCTTTGTGCAATAGGAAACCTGATGGACTTCAGAGGAGACAATCCCCTGGGAACCAGCTCCCCACCCTGACAGTTAGGAGGGAGACACAGCTGTGCTCTCATTCCAGCCCAGTCCCACCTACTCCTCCATATAAACCATTCCAGAAACCAAGGTGTTGCTCCCAGACGGTTCAGGACTGGAACCAGGCAGACACGAAGACATTCCACCAGGTCACAGGAAGGAAGGCCCATACTCTTGACCCTGCCTCACCCCAGTTATTCCCACGTCCCTACCTGTCACTCCCAATCTGTTGGGGGCCTGATGGTAAGTGGTGCAGCATTCTTCCGACCAGCCCGGATGCCTGGGTAGAAGAGGGGCCAGAGTTTCTCAGTAAAAGTATCAGTGAAGGTGTAGATATGAGAGCGGTCTGTGACGTTGTAGAAAGACAGTGTGCCGGCCTCATAGTCTAGGAATATGCCCACCCGCTTGGGTTTCACCTTGATGTGCAAAGGGGTAAAAGGCGTGGTGGTGGCTGCATATTTGTCCCCATTCCATAGCCGCACCCGCCAGTAGCCAGTCTCAGGGAGTGGAGTCAGCTCGCCCTTGCGGCTCACGGAGTCCCGGCACACACCCACTGCCCAGTGGGTCTTGTCGCCCACCTCCACCTCCCAGTAGTGTCGACCTGAGGTGAAACCCTCAGTAGCCAGGACGCAAGGGTAGAAGGTGAAACGCCGAGGTGTGTCAGGGAGATCCCGGAGTCTCGTCTCCACGAACTTGACGCTCTTACGATCTTCTGAGAGGACGAGGTTAGGATGAGCAGTCTCAGGGTCCAGGGTCACATCCGCTGGCGGGAGAAGCCAGAGTGGGGAGCTAGATGAGGACGGGAATAGCTAAACGCCCCTGCCTCACTCTCCCAGCCCGCCGTTACAGAGCCTATTCCCTTAAAGGTCCCAGAACACCGTGGTTTGGTTAACTTTCTCAATCCATGGTGTCATCTAAGGGAGGGGAGGGAACAACGGCTTCACTTCTCACCCTGGCCCTAAAATAAACAGATGCTGATGGCTTGACTCTGCAAGGGCTGGTGGTTTAGGCTCCCGCCTGGTTCTCTCTCCATCCCCCTCTGACATCATCTATCTCACTGTGTGGAGAAGTGCAAGGCACAGTCCAGGGCCAGAAAGAATGGAGAATGTTAAGAAGGACAAGACAGCGTTATGGTCTAGGGATGGGGTGACCATGTGTCTGTTTTCCTGGAACAGTCCTGGTTTAGGACTATTTTCCATGAGTAAATATTAATGACACTCCCTTTCACTCTCAAGAGGGGACGAGTTTAGCCAAATTATTTAACCTTTCTGGGTCCCTATTCAGACACAACTGTGGGACTAAGAGTAGACGACATCTAAGGCTGCTTCCTTTGAGTTCTGCGACCCAGAGACCAAAAGCCAGGTAAAGGGGTAGGTGTGGGTATGGGCATGAAAAGTGACAGATGGGATAACTGAAGCCCAGATAAAGCAGGACCTAAGGACTTCCTTCTCCCTGCTACTTTCCTTTTGGGAACAACTCACCAATTAGCTGTTTAAGGATTTTCCTTAGGGCAAAGTACTGTCGGGGGAAATTGCTGAAGTTCTTTTCCAGCTCTATGGATACTGAAGTCACCTCCATGGTCTTCACCTTCTCACATCTAAGAGGGATAGGGAGATAGGGGAAGAGAGGGCAGGGTCAGGGGAAGCTGCAGCCGAGTGTGTTCAGATGTGGGAGACCCTAAAATTTTCCATCCTCCCACTTTCTCCCGTCTCCCTGAAGACAAGTACTTGCTTGCTGCTTTCTTTTGCTAATCTATAGAGAGCCATGTGGTCCCCTGAACAGACCCTTATCTTAAGAATGAGTCTCAAAAGATTCTGGGGATACTGTTATAGTTCATGCAAATAATCACCCTCCCCTACTCTCCCAACCCCTCCCTTCTTACATCTCGTTTGGGCACAGTTCCACCCACAGGCACAGGCAGAATGTGGTTCTATATTATCTTGGTATCTTCCTCACCAAGGAAGTCCTAATGCTCAAAGAGGAAAAGGTAAGGGCCTATGACTCCTGATGATTTGCTCTCTTACTGGCTTGATGGATGCAATGAACCTTCTCCTACCCAGACATTACATGACTTTTCCATCCTTACTCCTCCAACTCCTTATTGTACCCCTAGTTCCTAGCCAAGACCTAACTCACTCAAAGAGATGCAAGAATCACTTACTTTTCCAGGGTACTTTTGACATCCTAGAGGGAAGGAGAAAAGAAAGCAATATTGGTCCCGGTATTCAAGGGTCCTAAAGGCAAAAGGTTCCCCCTCCTCCCAAAAGTTCTAGATCTATAAAATAGGATAGGGCAAACTGAGGGTCACAATGCAAGGGGACTCTAGAGGGATCTGAGTACATCTCTCACAACATAATTCCCACTTTCAACTTCTGGTCATCGTGAAGCTTGGTAATTTATATTACTTCCAAATGGTTTCTTGTGTGTTTGTCTTGGCTCCTCAAGGACACTGGGAGCTCAATGCAAGGGACAGGGATTGTGTCTGCTCTTTACTCTGTCCCCCAAGTACCAACCACACACCTGTCTCCTTGAGGATCAGTAGAGATAGTTCCAGACTGGTGGCATAGGAACGATTCATACTTTCCTGTGGTGGTTTGGTATCCCCCGTCTGGTATTGCTTAATAAACGTTAATAACTGTGTGCCAATCCTGATTTGTGAATACTTGGGGTCCAGAAAACAAAGAAGACAAATCTCTGCCCTCCAAGGATTTCCCAGTTTAATGTGGAAGGCGGAACACACATACATGAAAGGACATAAGAATAAATACCAAGCAATACATAGCATGCAGATAAATGTACAATGAAGCCTCACTGATTCAAATGCTGGTAATCTGATCGCTAAGATAAAAGTTTCCTACAGCCTTGCTAACACCATTCATCTGCTTAAGAGAACAGATTAGTTCAAACATGTTAGAGGCACCATTTACATATCGAAAGTAATATATTATTTTATACATAATTTCAAGTGTCCTTCAAACTATGTTTCTATTCTTTTCTAGCACTAATAAATCAAGTTCTAGGACTGAAAAGTAACGGTAACTGCATTTACACAATTCTTAATGAATAGTTTTTCACTAATTCAGACTTGACGTCCCTTCTTTCAAAAGACTGAATTTTTACTTAGGTACAAATTAAGCACATAATTGTTGACAAGACATAAGAACAAAGAAATGATTAGAAGGGGATGGGAGGAATCAGAGAAGCCTTTCTATAGAGAAAGATCCTTTGAGTATGTCTGGAAGAAAGAATTGGAGTTAGAGAAGCAGAGCAGAAGAGTGAGCATCCTGGGCTGACAGAATGGCCTGTGCAAAGCTATACTGCGCTGCACCTGAGGGGCTATGCAGGAGCAAAGGCCGAACCTTAAGCATCTCGAAGCCCGACTGTAAGCACTTGCCCTCCACCTCAGCAGCCAAGTGGGCCAGGTCCCGGCGCTTGTCTCCAAGGTGAGCAGCGTTTTCTCGGAGGCGCTGGAGAATGTCCTGTTCCTCCTCCTCCAGCCGTGAAAGCAACATCTGCTGCTCTTCATCCAGCCTCCTATGAAGCTCTTCAAATTCCTTTAAGATCTGCTGTCGGCGACTCTCTACTAGTCTCTGAGAAAAGAGGGAGGGTGTTATGTTGAGCGGGGCCAGTGGCCGTAGGGTGCCTTTCCCCACCCTCCATGTGTTTGAATTAACACAGACTTTCAGTGTCATTGGAAATAGTTTAAAAGGACACTCATGTTTCCCTCCACTGGAATTTCCTTCTGTAAGAATAGCTCCCAAGTGAAGTGAAGTGAAGACCATTGGGAGGATAAAAAAAAAAATCAATGTTTAAAATTTTTTTATTTTCTTTAATTATATTAACTTCTAAAAAAGCTGTACTTTTACGTTTTAGTAAAAAAATTCAAGACAGAAAAACTCAATAATATTAAGACATCTGCTACTATACATAACAGAGATATCTCTGCTACTCCCAACTCTAAAGTTCAAGGTAATGTATCAAGAAAAGGAAAGTACAAATACTGGAAAGTTAGAGATAACATTGTCATCATTTGTATATTGCAAGATATCTACCTGATAAAAACCAGAGAACCAACTAGAAAAGTATCAGAATCAGTAAGTGTTTAGCAATGGTTTGTTACAAAATATATATGTAGATTTCAGGGCTGAACCTGTTAAATAGTTTCAAGTTACTTCAGAGAACTGACAGTTCCCAACCCAGGAACAGGTTCTAGAAGTTTATTAGTAACTTACATTAGCCCCCCCTTATCTGTGGTTTCACTTTCTGTGGTTTCAGTTACCTGAGGTCAACTGTGGTCTGAAAATATTAAAAGGAAAATTCCAGAAGCAAACAATTTACAAGTTTTAAATTTCGCACCATTCTGAGTAGCGTGATGAAATCTTTAGCTGAGCTGTCCTGCTCCATCCCACCGGCAATTGAAGCATCCCTTCGTCTAGTGTATATACGCCACCGCCTGTTAGTCACTTAGTAGCCCTCTTGGTTATCAGATAGACTGTCACAGTATTGCAGTACTTGTGTTCAAGTAAGCCTTATTTTACTTAGTAATGGCCCCAAAGCTCAAGGGTAGTGATGCTGGCAATTTGGATATGCCAAAGAGAAGTCACAAAATGCTTCCTTTAGGTAAAAAGGTAAACATTCTCAAGTTAAAAAGGGAAGAAAAAAAATTGTATGCTGAGGTTGCTAAGATCTATGGTAAGAATGAATCTTCTATCTGTGAAATTGTGGAGAAGAAAAAAGAAGTATGTGTTAGTTTTGCTGTTGCGCCTCAAATATGTATGCATAGGATATGTAAGGTTCAGTAGTATCCTCGGATTCAGGCATCCACTGGGGGTCTTGGAATGTATCCCCCGTGGATAAGAGGGGACTACCGTAGTTGTTTGAAATTTGAAACATCCTTTCTTTCAGGCAGCACATAGACTTAAACCCCTAACATTCCTGAAATTTGATAATACAGGACTCAAATACCAGCCATAACCCTTTCTGAGGGTTATCAGCAAGTACATCCTCCCTTCTGTACCTCCACTGCAACAAGAAGTGATCTCCCTCAAGAAGGATTCTCTAAGCGTCATGTGACTGATGGGGAGAAATCAACCCAACAGGGAAGCAAGTGAGAAGCAGACACTGGGACTCTGGAAAGAGGAAGTGGATATGGACTGAAAGGCAGGGCTGAGGGCGAAGAGAGAGTGGGGCTGCAAAGCCAGAGTGGGCCTTACAAGCCTGGGGTTTCTGGTTTCCAGGCTAGTTCTCAGCAGAGCCTGACTAGCTCCAGTTCCAGAGCCACTTGCTGCTTCCCATTCCACTGCTGCCTTCTCAGGCACACGCTCAACAAAACATATTCTCACAACAATTATCCTTAAGTAAAACACAGCCTTTTTCCCTCTGTGTGTGTGCTTAGGGGTCATGTATGGGTAGAATTTAGGATTCATAACTGGTAAATAGGAAGCAGAAGGGCTATCCCTTGTATAATCCCATAATCCCTTTTCTTTTTCACTCTATATAAGTGGGGCAGTGGTTCTTTTTTTTTAAATTATATATATAAAAATATATATATTATATAAATATAAATAAATAAATATATATTATATAAATATATATATATTTAAGATTGGCACCTGAGCTAACATCTGTTGCCAATATTCCTCTTTTGCTTCTCTTTTTCTTCTCCTTGAAGGCCCCCAGTACATAGTTGTACAGTCTACTCATGCTTTGTGGGACGCCGTCTCAGCATGGCTTGACGAGTGGTGTCACGTCCACACCCAGGATCTGAACCGGTGAAACCCCAGGCTCCCGAAGTAGAGTGCGTGAATTTAACCACTTGGCCACGGGGCCAGGGGCAGTGGTTCTTAATGAGGGTGTTACCTCCTTCTAGGGGTATTTTGGAAATGGGGGGTATTTTTTTTGTTTGCTATGATTGGGGGTGCTCCTGGCAAGGATGCTAGGCTAGCAATCCTCCAATGTATGAGATAACCCAGCAAGATGAATTGGCCTGCACCATTTTCTCATATTCTGCTGGATATTCAAAAATGTGGGCCTGGACTTGAAGGCCATTTTATATATAAATACAGAGCAATTCTTATATGCTTTTAATATACCTTGGTTCTTCAGGAATGGCTGAATAAAACTCATTAAGACTGTACTTTGTTTTTCTTAGAACTTTACCAAAAGTTACTTATCATTTTGAGAAATTATGTTGCCAAGAGCTAAGCTGGTTGTGGTATTTGAGTCAACATTACTACCAATTGCATCAGTCTGAATTTTTATTTTTTGCATTGTTGAGGTCACATATAGGTGCAAGGATAAAACTACATTGTAGTGTCTTTCAAGGTAGCCACGCAAGATTTTATTATAAATTACTTTTCTTTATGTTGTATTATATATCCTATATTTGGGCATGTTAGTCTTTTTAAAAAATTATGTAGATAGGTTATCTTATCTATAATTTTCATTTCAGTACGGTTAATTACAAATTATTTATTTCTAAAAAGGGCACTGGGTCTGATTCTGGAGGGAGAGGGAAGGAGAATTCAAATGGTCACAAAAGGAATGTTGGTAGTTTCAGAGACCACTGAAATGATAACTTACATTTTTTAAAAACAGCACAGTTCTGTTCCAGAATTTAGAAGGTTTCAAAAATTTTTAGACCCCTCTCCATCCTTTACCATTAAGAAGCTGATCAATGGGAAAAGGAAAGTTAATGGCTGGGAGTAAGCTTCGTTTCTCACACATTTTAAGTTTTTCAGGGGCCCTCCAAAAGAATGAAGAACTTTTTTTTAAAGCTCACCTTTGCAATCAAAATTAGTTCAAATTTTATAAAATTCAAATGCTTGCTTCGTTAAAATGTATAAAGGACTAAGTTAATAATACTTGCTTTCTTTTGAAATATTGTCATTGTTAAAAGTTATTGTTTCTACTATTTTAAAACCTGTGTTTAATTTCTGGTTATCTCAACTCCAAAAACTCATTATTTCTTCTAGAAGCCTTTAATGTCGTCAAATTTCTACGCTGTCTTCTTATGAATTTGCAACTGTGCTTTTTGTGCCATGTCATTTTCTATTTTCCCTACTTGACTGTAAGCTCAAGGAGGAAGGGCCTGTGCTTTTGCTCATCATCGTTCCCCAATGTCAAATACAGGGTTTGACCTATACTGGAAGCTTAATAAATATTTATTGTTTCATGCAGAACTAGAATCCCTGTTTTGCCACATACTGGCTGTATGATCTTGGACTAGACACTTTTCCAAGTTCTGTTTCCTCTTGTGTAAACTGGGGGTAATAATACCTACCTTACGGGGTATCTAAGTTCACCTTTGCCAAAGATGACTTCCAGGACTCCCTTCCCTTTGTCTTGTAGCTTCTCTTTGTCCTACTTGTGCCTACTGTGGCCTGAACTCTTAGAACTGCAACCTGGGCAGAACCCTAAGACCTAATATAACCCTGTAAGGTTGGAATGTCATGGACACCCAATGAATTAATGCATAGGACTATTAATACTTGTTCACTGTTCAATAGAAGAAATAAGGGCAGATACCAAAATACCATGCTACAAATATGGTTATGCTACAAAGGAGATGCAAAATTTTATGAAAATGAAAAAAGTTAATTTCTGAAGGGTCAGGAAAGGCTGCATAGAAGTGGCTTTCATCCTGCCTGAAGGATGGATAGGATCCTATAGACAGAAGACGGGGAGGGGAACATTCTAGGAATAAACCAACATCATGTAGCGTACTTGAGTTAAGAGAATGTGGTCCCGATGTCACTAGCAGTTCTTCTGGGAGCTCTTGGTCAGCTCCTTCTCCCTTCGTCCCCAGTGAACCTTCCAAATTCTCCTCTCCTCCATCCCTCTAAGAAACTCTACTCTCAGCAGACAGCCTCCTTCCCTGCTTCACAAAGAAAACGAGACCAAGGGGCATGAACTCCCTCAGCTTGCCAGATGTAAGATGTTGTGTCTGTCCTTTACCTCTTACATCCTTCTCTTCAATGCTTAATTCATGGCAGGTAATTTAAGTACAATATTGAATGACAGTCATGGCTATAAAATGCCATTATTTCTGAGAGAATAGCAGTTTTCTAACAAATCAGAACTAGTGGATTAAATAATGTGTGGTTAAGTTAATGTTTGGTTAATTGCCTGCAGAGCAGGCCAAGTGGGGTTGCCTGCCTTTTACCTTGAGCTCGCCAGGCTTCTTCTCCTCAGAGGACTTGCAGCGGGTGATCTCCTGCAGCTTCTGCTCCAGGGGCTCCAGGCACTTCTGCAGTTTTTCCTGAGGGGTGGGAAGCAGGAGAGGTGGCGTTTGGGTTGGCTGGCAGAACCTACCTTTGTTTTAAATCATTTGTTTGCTTCCTATGCATCTCACCACCTCTTGACCCAACTCTTCCTTGACTGTCATGTGGGGTGTCAACTTCCTACAAGTCCCTCCACCTGCCACCAGCTTGTCCCCATCACCTTGCTCACCAAACTTTCCTCTCGCTGAATCTCCTAGTTGTCCAGCTGTCACCAGCTCTGATCCCTTCCCCAATCCTATCCATTTTCTTACTCAAGTAACTGCCTATCATGTCAAAGTGACCTTCTGTACCCTCATATCCTTCTTCAAACTCATCTTCCCATCCAACTCTAACCACTGGCAAACATAATAAAATCTTACTTATACTATAAACTACCTTAAATCCTGTTTCCAAGATTTTATTAACATAATTAAGCAAAGTACTTGATAAAGTGCTAAGACATTAAAATCTCTAGTTCCTATTACTCAAGCATTTACCTTGTGTCTCAGCAGTAAGTTAAACCAGATGCCACGTTATCCATTGAGAAGATGCAAACTACAGACTGGTTCAGCTTAGTCTGGTGGGGATCAGGCTAACGTTATGTTACCTATTCCCAATACCAATGGGAGAACAAGCAGCGTTCTGAGCAGGGGGAGAGAATGAAGAAACCAGACTACTTCTCACTTCTTCCCAAGTTTGATTTTTTCCATGTGGTTTCATTCATTTATGAAAAATATGATGCATTCCAAGACCACATACTCAAATTTTGTGTTACAAAAGTCAGAGAGAAATTTTGGGGTACTCCACGCCACTGCTCTTCTTCATGCTTGGGGATAACTGACCAGACGTACTATGTGCTCCCTGCATATGTAGCTCTGAGGGTCTACAGAGTGAGGACCAGATACAGTCTTGCCCTCAGGAGCTTCTGATCCTCTACCCAGGGAGTCTCCCACCCTCTGCGTTCCTCCCTCTTCCCCCACATTAGCATCATGTGTCTTGTTCCCCACCTTATACTCCTGTGTGGCATCGTCCAGTGGCACGACGGTGTGGGCCCGGTGGGTGTGGGAAATTGCACATATCAAACATACAGCCTCCTGGTCCTCATAGCAGAAGAGGCTGAGGGCTTCATGGTGCTGGGGGCAGAGGCTCTCATCCCGGATCTTCCGCTTGACGGCCTGGAGCTGCTTAGCAATTTCCACCATACTGCCTAGTTGTCGATTAGGCCGGAGACTGCGGTAGCGAGATGTCTTTCGACAGACAGGACAAGGGAAGTCCCTTTCTAGGTCCTCCCACCAGCGGGTGATGCAAGCTTTGCAGAAGTTGTGCCCACACTCAATGATGACAGGCTCCTTCAGATACTCCAGGCACACGGAGCAACTCGCCTCCACCTGTAAGTTCTCCAGAGCTGCAGCTGTGGAGGCTGCAGAGGCCCCGGCCTCTAACAGACTTGTCTCTGCCATTATTTAACTTGAGGATAGGAAAGAGGCAGAGAAAAGAAAAATATTAGTTGGAGGTTTTTTTTAGCATCCCTCGTCTGACATTTACCCCCCTGTTAAATCCCAACTCCAGATTTAGCCCCATCTTGGTACTTTACACCTCTCTTCCACTAAATTCAACCTGTCTTTTGTTTCTTCATTTCCAAAACTTGTGACTCCCAGCCATCAATCTAATTTTTTTCCCTCTTCACCAAACTGACACACAACCCCCAATCTCTTCTGTCTTTTACCTCCGCTTCCTCTTGTTAGAAACAGAGGCTTCTTTCAACCCAGTGTATTTCTCCTGATGCAGGCTCATACCACCTGTATCTTGGAACCACTAATTCTAGACTAATGTAGCCCTAGCTTAACATATTTTTCCAATAGATGACAAAGGAATTTGGGAAAGCAAAAAGTGCCATAAAAGTCAAAGTATTAATTAAGATTTCTTAAATACAAAGTTTAATGTTATAAAGAGCTTTATTGCAGTAGTCCATGGGAGCCTAAGCTTGATTCCCTGCCACTGTTCTCTTACTCTTTCAAAGGGTAATAAATGGCATGAGTTAGGCAATGGTAACAACCTCTTCTTTTCAGGAAAGTTTGAAATTCTTCCTTTTATCAGACTAGCCTAGAAGAACTGTGCCCTCTTCTTGGAATGAAATGATTCACATGACATCCCATTTCTATTTGTGTGCATTTGGACATCTGCAACTGCTGAAAAGTGATAAATTCATGGCAACTATACTACAGAGCATATTACTGAGCCCAGGCCAATAACTTCTTGAAAAGAGGGCTGACGAGTCTATTCTAAATATTCAGCAGTGAATGGAGTCTTTTGAAATAGATATTGATAACTAATTCCTCGGACATACTGTGGCTCCAATAGGTTCTAGAGTGGTTGGGAATTAAGAGGAAGAAAAGAGGTAACAAAATCTCCCTCAAGTGAAGCCTCAAAAGAATTGGAAACGCATCAAAGAGATTTATAAAGCAGAAGGCTGGTCCTCTACTTTATCCTTAAATGTCACCTCTTTTATCAATGAAATAGCTGATTCTCTATTCCATACCCCCCCACCCCCATCAAGGGACACAAAAGAAGGAAGGAAATTTAGTAGGTCTATGTGCTGAGAGAGAAGTGGCCATGTAATGAGTTGGGTTAACAATGATTATTCCTGTGTATATTGATGGCACACTTGAAAAGTGTTTAATTTGGAGTAGGAGCTGATAACTTATTTGGAGCTGAATTTCTCCCCTCAACCAGGAGAGTTCAGTCAGATGATTTTTCGCTACCTATGGAAATCCGACTTTGACTAGTGACCCTGTCCCTTCCCCAATCTTCTAGAAATTAGGTGGCCTCCTCACCTGGAGTGAGTTGAATTGTATGCAGTTAGGGACCAGGATGAATCTAGACTGGCAAAGAAGTGATGTGGAAAAGAAATGGGGAAAAGGTTAGGGAAGTATGGAGAGGGCTTGGAGCTACAGCCATGGTGAGGCCTCGGGTGCCTCTGGGTTGGTCATTTCTTTCCCTCTATTCCTTGTGTCTCAGTAGAAGGGCAAACTTCAGGGACGTCCTCATTTTGTTTCTACCACTGTCCGGGGTCCCACTTTGCGACCCTCTCCTGAGCGTGGTCCACAACTCGGTCCCACCCCGGTCTCCATCTTCTCCCGCCAGATCTGGCGCAGGGGGACTGGAGAGGAGGGGGGAGGAAACGTCGTAGTCGGCAGGGAGGGAGGGGTGCGTGTCCAGGTGAGGAGGAGGTGTGACGTGAAGGTGGGATGCCCGCCGCTATGACGCAGCCGAGAGCCGCGGTGCCGGCGTCAGAGTTGCACCCGCGGAGGCGAGCGGCAGCGGGACGGGGGAACGGCGGGGTAGCCAAGCAACGCCGGACGCGCTGACGTCGCCGGGGCGGCAAAACGTCCGCCCGGGCCCGAGGCGGGCGGAGGCAGCAGTGGTTACGTGCGGGGGGCCGGTGACGCAGTCTTGGGGCGCTGGGACGCGGCGTGCGGAGCCGGCCGGCGGGGGCAGGCCCCAGGGCCCGGGCGCGGCGGCGGGACAGCACCTACCTTCCCGGCTTCGGGTCCGGGAGTGCGGGGCGCGGAGCCGCCGGAGCGCTGCCTCCCTCCTTCCTCCTCCCCCCGCCCCCGCCCCGCAGCGCGACACACAATACTCGCCGGAAGCGGAAGCCGCGCCGAGAGGCTCGTGTCAGTGGAAGCCTGGGTGTCGCCGGGTGGCCGCGGGAGGGCCTAGCGGTGCCTGTGGAGGAAGGAGAAGGCGGGGGCCGGAGGTGAGAACCCAGGAGGAGTCAAGGGCGAGAAGGGACCCGGAGGGGCAGGTGGCTGAAATGCGGTCGTCCAGGTGACCCGAGGAAGCCTCCGGAGAAAGAGGGCCGCGCATGCGCGTGGTTGAGCGCTGAAGCCCATTGCCCGCAGGGCGCCGATGGACTCCCGGGCCGGCGGGGCTGTCCCGTCCAGGCTGCGGGCCTGGGCTCTGGCCAGGCTCGTCTGGGCCCGGGTGGGGCTGGGAGCCGCCGGGGGCGGGGCCAGGGCGGGTTGGGGACTTTGAGCTACACTTATCCTCTGTGCAGCCAGTCCAGGGGGAAGGTGGCTAGTGGAGGCGGCGGCCAATTGCGTGGCGGACCTGCGGGTCTCAGCTGGCACGTCACTTCCGATTACTTGAGTCTAGCCTTTTAACATTCAGGGATTAAGTGAGTTCTCCGTGCCGTGGGCTTCGAATGCTCCTCGCCCTACCCCTGCTTGGCTGGCTTTGCTGAAATGACCTACTTCCCCCGCCGAAGCGGGAGCCCTGAAAGAGCTGGTACTGCGACTCCGCGGTTCACCTTTGTATCCTCAGCTCCTGGCTCCGGGCTCGACAGCAGCAAGCGCGGTAAACACTGTTAAGTGGGTACGGACCGAGGCCTGTTCTTTCCACTTTGGGGGCTGTGACTTGCGATTCTCCACAAGAGCAGGTGGTGCTTGTGTGGGACTCCAGACTTTTGCATTATAGCCTCCCTGCTTTCCTCTCCTCTGCTGGAAGCTTCGCAGGCCTGTGACTTTGGAGGAAGAGGGCGAGGTGGTGAGGCTGGAGATGAGTCCGCTGAGAGAGGTGTGATGAGCCTGGGGAGGAGGTGCTGAGTAGAGGTGTTGGAGCTGGGGAGGAGCTAGTGCTGGGTAGAGGTGTGGTGGGGCCGGGGAGGCGTTAGTGCTAGGAATGTCTGACACTGCTGGTAGGAAAGGCAGCTTGCCCTGCCCTCTCTCCCCCTAGGCTTGGCCGCAGAATGCCCACTGAGAGAGATGAGCAAATTTCGGTGTACTCTCCGAGAGGAAATGACCCAATGGACCGTTGCTCCTCTGTTAAGTTGTGATGCTGTTTACAAACACTGTGCAGTATTTAACCTCTCATTCTGGAAGACTAGAAACTGTTTGCTTGCAGAAAATATCAAATGTTTGAGATATAAAGATTTAGGATCACAATTGGTCTACTTGTTCTTTACTGTTCCTTTGCTTTTTGCTCACTTTTTTCGGGAGCCAATGATTTGAAGAGGGTTAAACTTGAGAAAATTACGTAAACTTTTTTTCCCTCATTGCTATTTGGCCTTTAGGAATTTAGCGGCAGTACTTATTCTAGTTCACAAAACGCCTCAATCCTAAGGTAGGATAGTTTGAAAGCCACCAACTGGGCGGTCAGCCCCTTTAGCCTTGCTTTTGGAGGGAGAGTGATGATGGTGAGGTTTGGTTCTGGGTTTGATTTGTTTATTTGTAACTTTTAAGGTGTTTCTCGCCCTCCATTCTGGCTTTCTGTAGGTGACCAGGGATGTGGTTAGACTAAGGAAATTCCCAGGATTGAA
The DNA here is from genome assembly GCF_021613505.1 of Equus quagga. NCBI lineage: Eukaryota > Metazoa > Chordata > Mammalia > Perissodactyla > Equidae > Equus > Equus quagga. Next base: position 34,187,794 of record NC_060281.1, read on the forward strand.
GTGCATTTCCAAGAATGATGAAGAAATGTATTTGTTTGGAGACTAATAGATTATTAAGAGAACTTTATGCTGGATATTGAGGGAGGGGGGAGAATGTTTAGGTAAAACTGTAAAATTATGAAGGACATGTAGTATGACATAGAACAGGGATTGGCAAATCTTAAAGACCCAGATAAGACATATTTTCGGCTTTGTGGCCCATAGTCTGTCTGTGTAGTCTGAAGACAGCATTTGACAATACTAAATGAACGAGCGTTGCTTTGTTCCAATGACACTTTATTTATGGACACTGAAATTTGAATTTCATATAAATTCTTCATGTGTGGTGAAATAGTGTTCTCCTTTTGATTTTGCCCACAATCATTTAAAGATGTAAAAACCATTCTTAGCTTTCAGGCCACACAAACATAGGTAGCAGGTCATAGTTTGCTGACCCCTGACATAGAACAATAATGAAGGACACAGTATTTTCCAAGAGAGAATAATTGGGAAAGAGGGTGAACACAATGCTGTGATCTCTTATTTCCAGCTGTCTGTATAATAACACAAAATAATAATAAAGGAAATCTGAGATCTTAACACAAGTTTGTTATGTGACCTGTAAAACTTGGTGGGCTGAGATTTATGAATGTACTAGGATAGAAGTACATTCTTTAAACAAGGGAGGATATTCTTTGTTTAAGATTAAAAGGAATTGTAGTTCAGGAGAGGTGGAATAGCATTGAGTTATAATGTTAAATTATTCTAAGAGATTTCCAGGAGTATGCAAAAATGAATTAAGTATTGAGATAAAGGGTCATTAAAATTTTTTTAAATATATATTTTTAATATTGTTTTTATATCAGGAAAGGAGAATAAAAGATATCTTGAAATCTCTGAGTCATATAGAGGAAACAGATATATTATTAGCGTTGCAGGTAGAAAACTGGTTGAGGCCAGATATGGTGGGTTGGGGAGGGAGAGGGTTCAGTTGTCCAGACTTCTGGGATTCTTAAGGCAAAGCATCTAATTTTCCCTCACCATTTTTTTATTATGAAAAATTTCAAACATACAGAAAGACAGTCTTCAGTTTGCTTTTGATAGTTTCTGCTGGCTGTCTTTTATCTTTCCAGTTCAGTGACATGGAACTACCCCACTCTTTTTCAAGTCTGCATTATTACTTCATTGTGTAGATGTATAATTTACTCAACCTTTTTTAAAGAGTAGACATTTAGGTTCTTTCCATGTCTTATTAAATAAAGCCTGCAGTGAACATTCTTGCACATATATTTTTTCTCCCTGTTTTATTGAGATATAATTGACGTATAACATTGTGTTAAAGATACAACACAAGAATTTGACATATTTGCACATGTATCTTTAGATTGTCGTGCCATGTATTAGTAGGACAAATTCCTGGAAGTTGGGCTGTTGGGTTGGAAGGCATGCAAATTTAAAATTCTGATGAGGTCTTCCAGTTTCCTTCCCATAAAGCTGTACCTCTTTATACCCACACCAGCATATTATGAGATAGTCTATTTCCCTACAGTGGAGCCAGTGCTGAAAGTTTCATATTTAAAAAATTTACTTTTTCATTTAAAATTTTTAATGATTGTATAGCAGGTCTTATTCTGTAGGTACCATGCATTTTCAACCTTTTATCAGCTCATGGGCATTTACCTAGTTTCCTGTCGATGGTTTGTTACTTAGTGTTCTCTTTTTCCTTACTTTGTTGTTTTTTTTTTTTTTTTTTGCTGCTACACAAACAGTATTACAGTAAAGATTTTCTGAACATATGTCCTTATGCTAGTGGATTTATTACTGTGAGAAAGGTTTCTGGGTCGAAGGATATTATGTAGTTCTAATTTTAACGGATATTTCCATTTGTTGTTTCAGAAGCCTGTTACTCTTTACATTTGTCTTGGCAGCAATGTATGAGCTTGCCCCTCTCCCTCTTTCCCAGTAAAGACAGGTGTTATCTATGTTTTTGTTTTTTTACAGCCAGTAAAGAGATGTCTTAGTGACTGAATTACATTTTCTCTTCCTTAGTGATTTTGAGTATCTTTTGTTGGTATCATTGTTTGTTTGTTTGTCGTTGGTGTTTGTGTTTCTGTGCATTTCCAATCCTGTCCTTTGCCCATTATCGATTTCTACTTACATATACACACAGCACGTTGTCCTCGTTAAGAAATCCATCCTGACCCCCAGATTCTAATTTGCTTTCCTAGGTTTTCTTAGAATATTTTTTATTTTTTACATTTAAGTCATTATCTTTATTTTAAAAAATATGTAAAGGGAAAATCTTTATTTTTCTCTAAGGCATTGCTGTCCAATAGAAATATAATGCAAGCTAGTTATGCAATTTTAAGTTTTCTAGTTGTAGCAGCATTACAAAAAGTAAAAAGAGGGGGCGGCCCTGTGGCTGAATGGTTAAGTTCGAATGCTCTGCTACGGTGGCCCAGGGTTTCGCTGGTTCCGATCCTGGGCGCGGACATGGCACCACTCGTCAGGCCACGTTGAGGCGGTGTCCCACATGCCACAACTAGAAGGACCCACAACTAGAATATACAACTATGTACTGGGGGGATTTGTGGAGAAAAAACGGAAAGGAAAAAAAAAAGAAGATTGGCAACAGTTGTTAGCTCAGGTGCCAATCTTTAAACAAAGTAAAAAGAAACAGGTGAAATTCATTTTAATAACATTTTATTTTACCAACTGAACACATTGTATCAAAAATACTATTTTTACAAGCAATCAATTTTAAAGTTATTAATGAGATATTTTATGTTCTTTTTTCATAGTAAGTCTTTGAAACTTCACATCTCACTTCAGATGAGGCACATTTTACGTGCTCACTGGCCACGTGTGGCTGGGGGCTACTATATTGGACAGCATGCATTAGATGGATGGGTCGTTGTGCTAGCTTATTAAATAGTTGTCCTTTTTTCATTGAATTGAACTACCACACTTGTCATATATGAAATTCTTTCATAAACCTGTTTCTAGATTTTTTGATTCTATATTCTAATCCTCTCATCTGTTTCTTTCTTCTTACACCAATACCACAGATTTTATTTCATTGACTTTATAGTATTTTCTGAAATTTAGAAAGATAAGTCTCAGCTAACTGTTACTTTTATGCTTTTCCATACATGTTCTTGAGTGTGTATTCCACATAAACTCTGAAATCATTTTTTGCCATTCTCTCCCCTCAAAGAAAAAATATATTGTGATTCTAAATGGAAAAGCATTAAATATATAACTTAATTTGGATAGAGTTGGCATTTTTTATGTCTTGCCATCCAAGAATGTGATTTGCTTTCTGTGTGTTCAGGTCTTGGTTTATTTCTTCAGTAAGATCTTGGGGTTTTCTTGATACAGATTCTTTTATCATTTTTATTGCTATGATGAAGGGAGATTCCCCCCATTTTCCAATAAGCAAACTGGATGCTTCATTGCTTGGATAAAGAAGAAATAATTGTTATTTGACTATTTCTCATATCTAGACCCCCATCATAATCACTTACTAATAATAGTACTTTTTTTTTTTCCAACTATAGAGTTTATTTAAGTGTTACTGGCACTCCATGATTTCACTGTTTCCCCAGATAATTCTTATGCATTTGGCCAGAGAAGTATATTTGAGATCTGCTAATCTGTATGCTAAATGTTCTCAAAATTTATTTCCAGCTTATATCTCTCTCCTGAAACTCAGACACCTGGAGCTCAACATGTGCAAAACTGAACACACTACCTTCTCACAAGAACAAAAGAAAGATTACTCTTTTTATATTCTGGCTAAGAGTTTTGGTCTTTTCAGTCTCAGGACAAAACCTGGGATTTTTCCCTCTCACCCCTCACAGTTAATTTGTTGCTAAGTTCTGAGAATTCTTCTCAGTTGCTGCCCTTCTCTCCCACCTGGACTGTCACAGTAGGCTCCCTGCCCCTTCTGCCTCTTTCCAGTTCAAGCACAGATTTGATTTTCTACCTCCACCATTCAGTAGCTCTCTAGTGCTTTTTTAGGATCTTGTCCAAACTCCTTAGCCTAGCACATATAGCATGATATGCACAGGCCCCTCCACACCGCTCACTTATTTGTACCACATGCACCTGCCATAATGAACTTTATATAGTTCCCAAACACTGTTTCAGTTCTTATCTTTAAAAACTTTATGCAGGTGTCATTTCTCTAATTCCTAGCTGGTTGTCTGAACTTCTTTTCTGGCTCTCATAACACCCGCATGTACACTCCCATCCCTCACCTTGTTTTTGTTTTTATGTGTTTCCTTACCTTGACTGAGCACATGGAGGATAGAAATAGTCTTTTATCTTTATCCCTAGGAACCTAAAACATTTTGTGGCGTATATGTGCTCAATTAATGTAGAATGAATTCTCCAAATTCCTGATCCCTTCTCTTTTCCCATAGTAATAAGCATACAATGTTTAAAATGAGAGGGAGCACAGTGCTGTTTTTCAGGAGCGGTAAGGGATTGGAGAGGGAATTTTCTTTTTATTGTACAGTTTCTTAGTTAGGAAGCCCTGAGGAATACAGTAGGTGTTAAGCTTTGCTGAGGAAAGCAGTCCCAGTCTCAGCTAGCAAGGCCTGTGGCTGTCCTGCCCAGCATTACAGTGCTATTCGTGCTGTGGATTTTCTGGCCTCTGTCATTCCAGAACTTCTGCCATTGTAGTATGCCTTTGAGCTTGGAATTTTAGCACCTTGTAATATTCTAAATTGTTCTTTTTGCTTCCCTCTCCCTGCTGATATATCTAAGTTTTTAATGAACTCATTAAGATTGTAAGTCACTAACCTAAAAAAAATAAACTTAGTAGTATCATTTATGACCCTAAATATAGATAGTATAGGCCCTCATTGCAGATTTTGTTGCTTCTTTTTTTTCTTGGAAAGATATTCTTTTTTTAAAATTATTTTTAGACGTGCATCATATTTGGAATTCTGTGTACATTACATCATATTCACCACCCAAACACTAATTATAGTCCACCCCCTCACATGTGAGCCTAATCACCCCTTTTGCCCTCCCCCTCCCCCTCTGTTAACTTACACCAATCCAATCTCCAATGCTATGTGTTTTTTTTTTGTCATTGTTTTTATCTTCTACTTATGATTGAGATCATTTGGTATCTGACTTTCTCCCTCTCACTTATTTCACTCAGCATAATACCCTCAAGGTCCATCCATGTTGTCACAAATGGCCAGATTTCGTCATTTCTTATGGCTGAGTAGTAGTCCACTGTGTATGAATACCACATCTTCTTTATCCATTCGTCCCTTGATGGGCACCTAGGTTGCTTCCATGTTTTGGCTATTGTGTATAATGCTGCAATGAACATAGCGGTGCAAGTATCTTTATGCCTTTGTGTTTTCAAGTTCTTTGGATAAATACCCAGCAGTGGAATAGCTGGATCATATGGTAGATCTATCCTTAATTGTCTGAGGGTACTCCATACTGTTTTCCATAGTGGCTGCACCAGTTTGCACGCCCACAAGCAGTGAACAAGGGTTCCCTTCTCTCCACATCCTCTCCAACATTTGTTGTTTCTTGTCTTGTTAATTATGGCCATTCTGACGGGAGTGAGGTGATATCTCATTGTAGTTTTGATTTGCATTTCCCTGATAGCTAATGATGTTGAGCATCTTTTCATATGCCTGTTGGCCATCCGTATATCTTCTTTGGAGAAATCTCTGTTCAGATCTTTTGCCCATTTTCTAATTGCATTGTTGGTTTTTTTGTTGTTGAGCTGTATTAGTTCTTTGTATATTTTGGATGTTAACCCCTTATCTGATATGTGGTTTGCAAATATCTTCTCCCAATTGTTAGGTTGTCTTTTCGTTTTGTTGATGGTTTCCTTTGCTGTGCAGAAGCTTTTTAGTTTGATGTAGTCCCATTTGTTCATTTTTTCTTTTGTTTCCCTTGCCTGGTCAGACATGGGACTTCAAAATATGCTGCTCAGACCGATGTCAAAGAGCATACTGCCCATGTTTTCTTCTAAAAGTCTTATGGTTTCGGGTCTTGCATTCAACTCTTTAACCCATTTTGAGTTTATTTTTGTGCATGGTGTAAGGGAATGGTCTACTTTCATTCTTTTGCATGTGGCTGTCCAGTTTTCCCAACACCATTTATTGAAAAGACTCTCCTTTCTCCATCGTATGCTCTTGGCTCCCTTGTCGAATATTAGCTGTCCACAAACGTGTGGGTTTACTTCTGGGCTCTCACTTCTGTTCCATTGATCTGTGTGTCTGTTTTTGTGCCAGTACCATGCTGTTTTGGTTACTGTGGCTTTGTAGTATGATTTGAAATCAGGGAGTGTGATACCTCCAGCTTTGTTCTTTTTTCTCAGGAATCCTTTGGCTATTTGGGGTCTTTTGTTGTTCCATATAAATTTTAGGATTCTTTGTTCTATTTCTGTAAAAAATGTTGTTGGAACTTTGATAGGGATTGCGTTGAATCTGTAGACTGCTTTAGGAAGTATGGACATTTTAACTATGTTAATTCTTCCAATCCAAGAGCACAGAATATCTTCCCATTTCTTTGTGACTTCTTCGATTTCTTTCAACAATGTTTCATAGTTTTTGGTGTACAGATCTTTCACCTCTTTGGTTAAATTTATTCCTAGGTATTTTATTCTTTTTGTTGCAATTGTAATTGGGATTGTATTCTTAATTTCTCTTTCTGCTACTTTGTTGTTAGTGTATTGTTGCTTCTTAATTAAAAGTTGAATCCTGGGGGGCTGGCCCCGTGGCCGAGCGGTTAAGTTCGCGCGCTCCGCAGCAGGCGGCCCAGTGTTTCGTTGGTTCGAATCCTGGGCGCGGACATGACACTGCTCATCAAACCACGCTGAGGCAGCGTCCCACATGCCACAACTAGAAGGACCCACAACAAAGAATATACAACTATGTACTGGGGGGCTTTGGGGAGAAAAAGGAAAAAATAAAATCTTAAAAAAAAAAAAAAAAAAAAAAAAGTTGAATCCTGGTGTATGTAGGAGGTTACTCCCTGGTTGTCAGCAGTAAGGAAAGGAAAATAGTGAACTTTAGTGCTAGGGGAAAAAAATCATTTATCTGTTCTTTCTTGCTGTGATATTGGGGGCACAATAAATAACATCTTCTTTTCTCCCTGCCAGTTTCAGAACAAGAGGTACAGGAGTCAGAGAGAGACTAAAATGCCACCTTTATTAGTTTTATGAAACTGTAATTGAGGGAATAACTCAGAAATAGCTAGTTGATTTGCTTACCCTCCCTAGAGTTGAACTTGTCACCCAACACTTGAGGCCTCCCCGCCCCCTACCCCTACCCCATCAGAACTTGCCAGCTAAGCTTCCATTTGACGGAACAGATGAGAAATCATCCCCTCTTCACGAAGATTTGAAGAGGAAAAGGGCAAGGGGCTGGGCCAAACATGCTCAGCTCCTGTTCCAAAACCCGCTGGTTGGGTCAGTCCTCAAAAGGCCAGGGGTCGGGGAGTGGGGAGTGGTTTGAGGAAATCTCTTCTTCAGGAAACCGTGAGAATGAGGAAGAATTGTTTCCCCCAATTACTTTAAAAGTAGATAGATAGGTAGATAGATATAGATGTGCTTTTGGTGAAATTGACGCATTCAGAAACGTCATAAACGTAAAAAGTGTAGCACAATGACATTTCAGTAAAAAATCACCCTGTAACCGGGGCTGGCCCCATGGCCGAGTGGTTGGGTTCGTGCACTCCGCTGCAGGCGGCCCAGTGTTTCGTTGGTTCGAATCCTGGGCGCGGATATGGCACTGCTCATCAAACCACGCTGAGGCAGCGTCCCACATGCCACAACTAGAAGGACCCACAATGAAGAATATACAACTATGTACTGGGGGGCTTTGGGGAGAAAAAGGAAAACAATAAAATCTTAAAAAAAAAAAAAATCACCCTGTAACGGCTATCCAGCTCAAGAAATAGAACATTGCCAGCCCTTCAGAATCCCCCTCCCTTGTGCCGCCTCTTCATCTTCACCCCCTCTCTCATACAGCTGCCCGACCTCTGCAGCATTTTTGTCCATGCTTTTCTTTATAGCTTTGCCACCACCTAAGTATGCGTCCCTAGGCACTGTGTGGTTTACTTTTGACCATTTTTCTATCTTTATGTAAAAAAGAATCACATACTGAATTCCTTTGTATGTCAGACTTCTTTTGCCAACATGACACTTCTTCTTCAGCTGTTGTTGCTTGTAGCCGCAGTTCATTTGTTTTCATTGCTGTGCAGTATTTCATTTTATGAGTGCCACAGTTTATTCATACTATTGTTGATAGACTCTGGGGTTCTTGGCCAGTTTTTGGCTGCTGTGAATATTCATATGTGTATCTTACATGTGTGTGCTTACAGTTGTGAATAACTCTAGAAGTGCAGTTGCTCGATCACTGGTTAAGCATGTGTTCAACTTTAGTGGTTACTTCTACACCACTTCCCGGAGAGGTTTTTTTTTTTTCAAAGGTATGCTTTTTGGTAAAGAAGGTTGGCCCTGAGCTAACATCTGTTACCAGTTCCTCTTTTTTCTTTTCTCTTTTTTTCCCCTCCCCAAAGCCCCAGTACGTAGTTGCATATCCTAGTTGTACGTCCTTGTGGTTCTTCTGTGTGGGATGCTGCTACAGCATGGCTTGACAAGTGGTGCTAGGTCCACACTCGGAATCCAAACTGGTGAACCCCAGGCCGCCAAGATGGAGCATGTGAACTCAACCACTACGCTGCTAGGCTCGCCTTGCAGAGAGGTTTTATCAGTTCTCCTCAACCCTACCATAACTACAGTCTGCATTGCTGCAAATTCTCGTCAACACTCCATATTTTCACACTTTTGAATTTTAGCCATTTTTACTATTGTGGTGGTGTCACTTTTTAATTTTTATTTTCCATGATTACAAATGAGATTGAATGCCCTTTCCTATGTTTATAGGCCATTTGATGTTCCTTTTTTTTTTTGATAAGGAAGATACACCCTGACCTAACATCTGTTGCCAATCTTCCTCTTTTTGCTTGAGGAAGATTAGCCCTGAGCTAACAACTGTTGCCAGTCTTCCTCTATTTTGTATGTGGGTCACCGCCACAACATGGCCATTGACGATTGGTGTACCTCCATGCCTGGGAAACAAACCCAGGCTGCTGAGGTGGAGCATGCCAAATTTAACCACTAGGCCATGGGACCAGCCCTGGATTTACTTTTTTAGTGACTTTCAGTATACCATATAACAATGTTATCTATAGTTGTCATGTTGTGCATTAAATCCCCAGTACTGATTTATCTTATAATTTGGCGTTTGTACATTTTGACCACCTTTATCCAATCCCCCCCCACCCCCCGCCACCACCTCTGTTAACCACAAGTCTGATCTCTTTTTCTTTGAGGTGTTTTTTTTTTTAAAGATTCCACATAGAAGTGAGATCATACAGTATTTGTCTTTCTCTCTCTGACTTATTTCACTTAGCATAACGCCCTCAAGGTCTGTCTATGTTGTTGTTAATGGTGGGGTTTCCTTCTTTTTTATGGCTGAATAATGTTCCATTGTGTGTGTGTGTGTGTGTGTGTGTGTGTATATATATATATATATATGTATGTATGTATGAAAACTTCTTTATCCATTCATCTATCAGTGGACACTTAGGTTGTTTCCGTGTCTTGGCTTTTGTAAATAATGCTGCAGTGAACATCGGGGTGCACATATCTCTTCAACATAGTATTTTTGTTTCCTTTGGATATATTCCCAGAAGTGGAATTGCTGGATTATATGGTAGTTCTATTTTTAATATGTTGGGGAACCTCTGTACTGTTTTTCATAGTGGCTGTACCAATTTACAATCCCACCAATAGTGCACAAGGGTTCTCTTTTCTCCACATCCTTGCCAGCGTTTGTTATCTCTTGTCTTTTTGATGATAGTCATTCTAACAGATGTGACATGAAATCTCATTGTCGTTTTGACTTGCATTTCCCTAATGATTAGTGATGTTGAGCACGTCTTCGTGTACCTGTTGGCCATTCCTATATCTTCTTTGGAAAAACGTCTACTCAGATCCTTTGCACATTTTTAAATTGGATTTTTTGTTTTTCTGCCATTGAGTTGTGTGAGTTCTTTATATATTTTGGATATTAACCCTTTACCAGATAGATGATTTGCAGTTATTTTTTACTATTCTGGGAAGTTGTCTTTTCATTTTGTTGATGGTTTCCCTTGCTGTGCAGAAGCTTTTTAGTTTGTTGTAGACCTGCTTGTTTATTTTTGCTTTTGTTGTCTTTGCTTTTGGTGTCACATCCAAAAACATCATTGCCATAACCCACGTGAAGGAGCTTCTTTCCTGTGTTTTCTCCTAGAACTTTTATGGTTTCTGTCTTATGTTTAAGTCTTTAATCCTTTTGAGTTAATTTTCATGAGTGGCGTAAGGTAGGGGTCTAGTTTCATTCTTTTACATATGAATGTCCAGTTTTCCCAGTACCGTTTATTGAAGAGATTTGTCTTTTTTTCCCATCGAGTGTTCTTGGCTCCCTTGTCAAATATTAGTTGACCATCTATGCCTGGGTTTATTTCTGTGCTCTCGATTCTGTTCCATTGGTTTATGTGTTTGTTTTTATGTCAGTCTCATACTATTATCTTTTCTTTTTGAGGAAGATTAGCCCTGAGCTAACTACTGCCAATCCTCCTCTTTTTGCTGAGGAAGACTGGCCCCTGAGCTAACATCCATGCCCATCTTCCTCTACTTTATACGTGGGACGCCTACCACAGCATGGTGTGCCAAACGGTGCCATGTCTGTACCTGGGATCCGAACTGGCGAACCCCACGCTGCCAAGAAGTGGAACGTGAGCACTCAACCTCTGCACCACCGGTCTGGCCCCAGTCCCATACTATTCTGATTTACTATAGCTTTATAATATAGCTTGAAATTGGGAAGTGAGATACCTCCCGTTTTCTTCTTTCTTAGGGTTGCTTGGCTATTGAGGGTCTTTTGTGGTTTCATATAAATTGTAGGATTGTTTTTTCTACTTCTGTAAAAAAAATGCCGTTGGACTCTTGTTAGGGATTGCATTGAATCTATAGATGGCTTTGGGTAGTATGGACATTTTAACAATATTAATTCTTATAATCCATGAACACAGGATACCTTTCCATTTATTTGTGTCTTCTTCTCTTTCATCAGTGTCTTGTAGGTTTCACTTGTGGAGATCTTTTACTTCCTTGATTAAATTTATTTCTAAATATTTTATTGATTTTGATGCTATTGTAAATGGAATCGTTTTCTTTATATTTTTTTCCAGATAATCCATTGTTAGTGTATAGAAACACTATTGATTTTTATATGTTAATTTTGTATCCTGCAACTTTATTGAATGTGTTGATTAGATGTAACAGTTTTTTGGTGGAGTCTCTAGGCTTTTCTATATATAAAATCAAGTCATCTGCAAATATAGAGTTTTGTTTATCTTTTCAAGGACCCAGCTCTTACTTTCATTTATCTTGTCTATTGTCTTTTTAGTCTGTATTTCACTTATTTCCACTCTGATCTTTATTATTTCCTTCCTTCTACTAACTTTGGGCTTTGCTTGTTTTTCTTTTTCTCGTTCTGTTAGGTATAAAGTTAGGTTGTTCATTTGAGATTCTTGTTTCTTTCTTTTTTTTTTTTTTGAGGAAGATTAGCCCTGAGCTAACATCTACCACCAATCCTCCTCTTTTTGCTGAGGAAGACTGGCTCTGAGCTAACATCCATGCCCATCTTCCTCTACTTTATATGTGGGATGCCTGCCACAGCATTGCTTGGCAAGCAATGTGTGGGTCTGTGAACCCCAGGCCACCGAAGCAGAACATGCGAACTTAACTGCTGTGCCACTGGGCTGGCCCCTTTTCTTGTTTCTTGATGTAGGCCTGTATTGCTATGAACTGTCTTCTTAGAACTGCTTTTGCTGTATCCCATAGATTTTGGTATGTTGTATTTCTGTTTTCATTTGTCTCTAGGTTTTTTTTTAATTCTTTGATTTCTCCAATGATCCATTATTGTTCAGTAGCATATTATTTAATCTCCACATTTTTGTGGTTTTTCCACTTTTCTTATTGTAATTGATTTCTAGTTTCATACCACTGTGGTCAGAAAAGATGCTTGATACGATTTCAATCTTCTTGAATTTATTGAGACTTTTGTGGCCCGGCATGTGATCTCTCCCAGAGAATGTTTCACGTGCACTTGAGCAGAATGTGTATTCTGCTGCTTTTGGATGGAGTGTTCTGTATAAATCTGTTAAGTCCATCTGGCCTAAAGTGTTGTTTACGATTGATGTTTCCTTATTGATTTCTTTTTGGATGATCTATCCATTGATGTAAGTGGAGTGTTAAAGTCCCTTACTATGATTGTATTGCTGTTGGTTTCTCCCTTTCGGTCCATATTAATTTACTTTATGTGTTTTGGTGCTTCTATGTGGGATGCGTATGTATTTATAAATGTTATATCTTCTTGCTGGACTGACCCTTTATCATTATGTCATGCCCTTCTTTGTCTTTTATACAGTCTTTGTTTTAAAGTCTGTTTTGTCTGATGTGAGTGTAGCCACAGCAGCTTTCTTTTTGTTTCCTGTGCTTGGGATCTCTTTCTCCTTCCCTTCCCTTCCCGGCTGTGTGTGGCCTGCTGAAGTGAGTCTCTCACAGGCGACATATAGACGGGTCTTGCTTTTTAATCTGTTTAGCCATTCTCTGTCTTCCTACTGGAGAGCGTATTAGTCTATTAGTCCCTTAGTCCATTTAGAAGGTTTAATCTATTTACACTTAAAGTAATTATTGATAGATATGTACTTATTGCCATTTTGTTGTTTTCTGGCTGTTTCTGTAGTTCCTTTCTGTTCCTACGTCTCTTACTTTCTTTTCCCTTGTGGTTTGATGGTTTTCTTCAGTGTATGTTTAGGTTTCTTTCTCATTTTCTTTTGTGTATTTAGTATAAGTTCTTGCTTTGTGGTTACTGTGAGGTTGACATATAACATCCTGTGTATATATTGGTCTGTTTTAAGTTGATAACAACTTAAATTTGAACACATTCCAAAGCTTTACATTTTTACTTCCTTCCTCCCATGTTTTGTATTTTTGATGTCAGGTTTTACAGCTTTTTATTTTATGTATTCTTTAACTAATTATTGTCCTTTTAGCATCCCCTCGCCTTTAAGGAAATTTTTTGGAAATTACAACCGATACTTCTGTAAACTCCAGCATACAATTTGGCCATTTTCACTAAACTTCAACTGTTATCAATTCCCTGCTTAAGCTAGTACTGGTATTTTTCAGGCTTAAGTAGAAAACTCACCTTGGATCTTTTCTTATGATTATAAATATTATGGGAAATATATGCTACTCCTGTTTTTGCTCTGGCATTTTGTGAGTACAAAGCTCTTTGTGGGGGCCGCCCGGTGGCACAGCGGTTGAGTGCACACATTCTGCTTTGGCAGCCCAGGGTTCGCCAGTTCGGATCCCAGGTGTGGACATGGCACTGCTTGGCACACCATGCTGTGGTAGGCGTCCCACATATAAAGTAGAGGAGGATGGGCACAGATGTTAGCTCAGGGCCAGTCTTTCTTAGCAGGATTGGCAGCAGATGTTAGGTCAGGGCTAATCTTCCTCAAAAAAAAAAAAAAAAAACCAAAAACCAACAACAAAAAACTCTTTGGCATCAGATGTCTGTTTTTCTTTCAGTTTTGACCCTTCTGTATGCAAGACTTCTAACTGCTTGCTTTTAATTTTTCCAGAGAAAATTTGTCTTGAGGTCCAAGTCTCTAGCCTAAGTATCCTCTGTGGTACACAAAGGAGAGCAAAAGAAAAGAGAAATATCATGTGGCTGTCCCCTTTCAATCGGAATTTCCTTAGGCACTGCTTCTTGATCTACTTCTATGAATCTGGGTGGTGGGAGCACAGATGTGTTGAGTTTTGCTTTGTGAACATTTATTATGATTTCTGTACTTCCCTGTATATGCTTTACTTAAAGGAACAGGTTTTTTTAAAAGTTCTTTAGAAGATTTTTCTTCATCTTCCCTTTCCCAGCACATAACTGCTATTAACAAACAGCTAGTTGCCTTAGAAACCACTACAGGTTTTCTTATTTTACAGCCTGCTCTTTAACACAGACATCAGGCAAACTCAATGCTGCTTAACGGTGTAGAAGAAAATATTGGGTGGTTTCCTCATAGTAACACTGGAGAGTTTTCCATGTGAATTGCTAACGGGGAGCTTCTGGTGATCTTGGCTAGGGAGTAAGACGATGAAAGTAGGGTTTTGGATGTTTTACTTTGTAATGGATTCCCAAGTGAATAGCAGAGGGGAGGCCAGAGACAGGGATATCAGAGAGGAAATAGATGCTCGGTGTGAAATGAAGGAATGCCCGAATTAGACTAACTAAAAACCAAAATTAGGGGGCCGGCCTGGTGGCGCAGTGGTTAAGTTCACACGTTCCACTTTGGCGGCCCGGGGTTCACCGGTTCAGATCCCAGGTGCAGACATGGCACCGCTTGGCAAGCCATGCTGTGGCAGGCATCCCACATATAAAGTAGAGGAAGATGGGCATGGATGTTAGCTCAGGGCCAGGCTTCCTCAGCAAAAAGAGGAGGATTGGCGGCAGATGTTAGCTCAGGGCTAATCTTCCTCAAAAAAAACCAAACCAGAAAACCAAAATTACAGATGAGAAGTCCAGAGAAACCAGACCTAAGGGTGTGCTGAGCAGTAGCCAGAAGCTTGATGTGGCTTTGACTGAGGCGCCTGAATGGGCCCAGGCTCTACGGAGGGACATTGAGAGGTGGTGGGCCAGTGGGCCCTTTCTGCCCTGCCTTCCCTCCTTCCATTATGTAATGTGGTCTTGGGGTTGGGGGCCAGCAGACAGGCAAGGACTGTCTAGTAGGAGAGGAGGAGGGTGAGAGGGAGGGCAGACGTGGAACAGCAGCAGAAAATAACTTAGACATAAAAAACTACAGATCGATATAGCTATATAAGGATACATGAGATGCTCCATGGTATAATGAAAATATGAGAGATTTGAAGTCAGACCATTAGAAGTTCCAATCCAGAAGTCCTACCATTTACTAATTATGTGGCTTTCAAGAAATTAATTTTTCTGTACTTGAGTGTTTTTCATTGGTAAAGAGTATATGATACTAGAGTGTCATAAAGGGGATTTTCTGTAAAGGAATGGTTTAGTTAATGCTAGGTTGATAATGTGAAAGTTGAGTCATTTATAAATAGTTTGATGTTACTTTCTAAGGTATCTCTTACTTCATATGTTTATGTATATTTTATTTTATTTAGATTAACTGCAGCATCCAAGATGCATGATGATGAAATTACAATTTGATTGTGCCTGCATTTCTTCTGGAAAACAAGGCTTGAATGCAAAGGCAAAACCAAGCAAAGCTAGAATGAAGAACCTCAACAAGTAGTTTAACAAAAATAAGATTTCAGGCACAACATATTTGGCAGATTTTAGAGGAAGACCCCTCCCTTTGAAGTTTCTCTGTGTTGCGCTGAGAACTCTTCACTGTATCAGTCAGCTGGGTGGGGTTCATGGAGTTTTGATGTCCCTGCCTGCCTTTGACCAACAGAACAATTTACTCCTCCGGCACACCACTCAAGTGAAAACACAGGAATTTTCTGAGGTAGCCATTCTGATACATATGTCACCAAGCTTGGACCTTCCTCCCTCTGATGATGATGGGTTACAATCTCTGGCTCAGTCTGCATATGGTTGGAAGATACCTGACCAAGTCAAAGGGACCGTTAGGAGTTTTTCTTCAAATCTAAGGATTTGGCGCTTTTGCCAGATTGGACTGTTTCTGTTTGAACGAAAAAGGGAGGGAGTGGTGGGAGAGATTGTTGGTTATCTTCCAATATCTGTCCTCCTCCTCTTCTTTTAATAAAACTATTCTTAGTTGGGCACATGGCTGACTAAAATAAAAATTACCTTTTTCAGCATCTCGTGCAACCAGGTATGACCATGTGGTTGACCAGTGAGCTGTGAGCAGAAATGATGTTGGCACTTCTGGTTCATGCCTCCGTCCTCTTTCCTCCTGTTTGGGATGCAGATGTGGTCATAAACCCTCTTGGACCGTGTGGATGCAAGCAATTCTTTAAGACAATAATTCCCAAACTTTGCTGCATGTTAGAATTACCCAGGAAGCTTTTAAAAATCCCAATGCCCAGGTTATGCTGTGGGCCAATCAAATAAGAATGTCTGGGGGTGGGAGCCAAGACATGAGTGTTTTTAAAAATTTCCAAGTGATTCCACTGTGAAGCAGAGTTTGTGAATCACTGCCTTCGGGAGTCCAGAACAGAACGTTAAAGGAGCCTGTGTTGCTGACAGCACCCTAGTCCAGGACTCCCTACAGCAGGCCCATCACATGGCAGAGAAATAGACTTCTAATTTGTGTAAGCCTGTTACTTGGAGTCTCAGTTACAGCTGCTGAACTTGTGTACTAGCTAATGAAGTGGGTCACTGTCATTAAAACTATTTCACAGAATAATCTTGTTTCTATGTTATTTTCTTTATTTTCCATTAAGCCATTCACATATGGGAGAAAAATTTTTTGGGACGCCCAGGTACTGCCTACTTAGCATAATGCATTTGCAGTTCAACCATGCTGTGCATTTATGATTAGTGCATTCCTTTTTTTGCTGAGGGGTATTCCATTGTAGAGATGTACCACAGTGCTTATCCATTCTCGAGCTGAATGACATTTGGGTTGTTTCCAGTTTGGGGCTGTTATGAATAAAGCCATTATTAGCATTGACGTACCGGTTTTTGGGTAAACGTAAGTTTTTAGTTCTCTTGGGTAAGTACCTAGGAGTGGGATTGCTGGGTTAAATGGTAAGTATGTATTTAGCTTTGTAAGAAACTGCTAAACTGTGTTCCAAAGTGTAACATTTTGCATTCCTACCAGCAACCTGACAGTTCTGGTGGTTTTGTATCTGTGCCAGTACTTGTACTGCCAGTTACTTTTTGTTTTTATTTTATTTTGCTATTTTAGTAGATGTGTAGTGTGCTTGTTTACCATTCATATATCGTCTTTGATCGTGTCACTTTAGATCTTTTGTCTTTTATTTTTTTTTAATGGGGTTCTTTGTTTTCTTATTTATTGAGTTTTGAGAGTGCTTAATATCTTCTGTTATGAGTCCTTTATCACATAAGTGTTTTGCAAATATTTTCTCTCAGGCTATGGCTTCTCCTTTCATTCTTTTAATAGTATGAAGAGCAGAAGGTTTTAATTTTGACGTTTATTTTTTTTCTTTTATGGATAATTCTTTTAGTGTAATACCTAAGAAATGTTTAATCCTTGGTTATAGAGATTATCTCCTCTATTTTCTTCTAGAAGTTTTTAGTTGTAGTTTTACGTTTAGGTCTATAATGCATCCTGAGTTACTTTTTTGTTTAAGGTGTGAGGTGTTGCGGGGGGTGGGGTAACTGTTTGAGGTTCTTTCCTTTTTTTTTTTTTTTTGCATATGTATAATTGTTTCAGCACCAAGTGTTCAAAAGACTATCTTTTTTTCTATAATCATTTGAGTTTATATGTTTGGGTTAATTTTGGAATCTCTCTTCTCTTTCAGTGATTTGTGTGTCTGTCTTTTTGCCAGTAGCACACTGTCTGGGTTACTGTAGCTTTCTAGTAAATTTTGAAATTGGGTAGTGTGAGTTCTTTAACTTTTTAATTATTTTTCAGAATTGTTTTGCCTATCCTAATCCCATTGCCTTTCCATATAAATTTTAGAATCAACTTTTTGATTTCTATGAAAACTCTTTCTGGGATCTATAGGTTTCTACAAAACTCCTGCTGGGAATCTGTAGATCAGTTTGGAGAGAATTGACAGCTTCACAGGATTAAGCCTTCCAGTCTGTGAACACAGTATATGTTGCCATTTATTTAGGCTTTCTTTTATTTTTTTCCATCATTTTTTGTAGTTTTAGCCTACAGATCCTGCACATATTTTGTTACATTTATTCATAAGTATTTGGTGGTTTTGATGCTACTGTAAATGGTACTTACTTTCAGAAGTGTTTTCTACTTGTTCATTGTTAGGCTGTAGAAATGCGATTGAGTTTTGTACATTAGGACCTTAGTCCTGCAACTTTGATAAACTCACTTAGTAGTTCCAGTAGCTTTTTTGGTAGATTCTTTGAGATTTTCTATATAGAATCATGCTCTCTGCAAATAGAGGCAAGTCTATTTTTTCCCTTTCCAGTCTGGATGCCTTTTATTTCTTTTTTCTTGCCTTTTTACACTGGCTAGTGCCTCCAATCCAAAGTTGAACAGGAGTAGTGAGAGAAGACATTCTTAACCTTGTTCCTAGTCTTAGGGGGAAGCTTTAGATTTTCACCATTAAGTGTGATGGAAGCTGTAGTTTGTTGTAGTAGCCTTTATCAGGTTTAGAATGTTCTTGTCTGTTTCTAACTTGCTGAGAGTTTTTATCATGAGTGAATGTTGAATTTTGTCAAATGCTTCTTATGTATCAATTGATATGATCATGATTTTTCTTTTTTAGATTTTTAATGTGAGTTATATTGATCCATTTTCGAGTGTTGAACCAGCTTTGCTTTTGGAGGGTAAACCCCACTTGGTCGTGATGTGTTATCCTTTGTGTAATTGCTGGGCTCGACTTGCTAAGTTTTTCTTGAGAATTTTTGCATCTGTGTTCGTGAAGGATGTTCACCTGTAGAGTTTTCTTGTAGTGTTCTTCTCTGATTTTGGATAAAGACAATCTTGGCCTCATAAAATTAGTTGGGAAATATTCCGCCCTATTGTGTTCTGTTTAAGAGATTCTGTGGATTTGGTATTATTTCTTCCTTAAATGCTAGAATTCATAGGGAAGCTTTTTGCCTTTTGTTCCTTAGGTGAGAAATGTCTACGCAAGACTTTCTGCCTGTTCCGCTATGGAGGCATCCCCCCTCCTTCAGTCCTGGATCTAAGGAAGTCCTGCTCTAGTCTCCTGCCCTGTCCCCATCTTTCTCCTGAGCACTCTAAAGGTCTGTGGAGAAAAGCTTGCAAGTGAGTGTAAACTCCCACTGGAATGTGGCTCCCAGGAGTTCTCTACTTCCTTGCTATCCTTTAGCAGTTGATAAATAATTTTAGTTGGATGCTTCTTTTCCATTTGTTTGGTGGCCCCATCCTCCACTGTGCTCTGCCTCTGGTGAGTCTATGTTCACACCTTGTCTCTGGGGGTTCCTGTCTTTTCTTGAGTTTTAGGCTAGTTGGATAGCTTTCTCATGGTTTTCAGAAAAGTTATGATGTTGTAGATTATTTGGCTTTTTCTTGTTGTTAGGATAGTTGCAGTGCCCTTTCCAGCTTTCTACAGAGTGGAAGCTGGGAGTCAAAACTAGTGTGTTTTTGGTATTCTACTGTAGATAGTCATGATGTTTCTCAGTAAGGGGCTTAGTTTCATAGAAGTGGCTATTTCCTGAGTTTGAATGATGAATGTCTTCACATTCCAAGACTTGGTGACAATGTAGAATTCTTTACCAGTGTGCCAACCTTCTTAACTGATACATCATGAGTTTTATCATCAACCCTGAAGCTTTATTATCTTGACTCAGACATTGCTGGGGTCAGGGAGCCCTTTCAAGATTTCTTGCAATCTTTGTGTCTCATTTTAACTCCTTTTTTTTTTTTTTGGTGAGGATGTTTGGCCCTGAGCTAAGATCTGTTGCCAATATTCCTTCTCAGCCCCCTCCCCTGCCCAAATCCCCAGTACATAGTTGTTTATCCTAGTTGTAAGTCATTCTAGCTCTTCTGTGTGGGCTGCTGCCACAGCATGTCTTGATGAGTGGTGTAGGTCTGCACCCAGGATCCGAACCAGCGAACCCCAGGCCACCAAAGCAGAGCATGTGAATTTAACCAGTCAGCGACTGCGCTGGCCCCATCATTTTAACTCTTAAATTCCTTGGTCTTTGGCTAGGGAAGTCTTTTTACTTCTGGGCCAGTCATGTGGCTGAATTTGAACCAGATATTCTCCAAATGAATGGTTTTTCAGATGCGATCCACTGACTTTTGATGTTGGATGGTTTCCCAAACCTTGGGTAGGGATATACCCATTGGTAACATATACCATTTTAATGACATCCTCAGGGGCTGGCCTGGTGGCGCAGCAGTTCAGTTTGCATGTTCAGCTTCTTGATGGCCTGGGGTTTGCCCATTCGGATCCTGGGTGCGGACATGACATCGCTTGGCGTGCCATTCTGTGGCAGGTGTCCCACATATAAAGTAGAGGAAGATGGGCACGGATGTTAGCTCAGGGCCAGGCTTCCTGAGCAAAAAGAGGAGGATTGGCAGTAGTTAGCTCAGAGATAGTCTTCCTCAAAAAAAAAAAAAAAAAAAAATGACATCCTCATCCTTAATTTTGTTTTCTAATCCCAAAGAGAGTCAACTAGGACACATTCTCAAGCTAGTTTTTCCCCACCATAGCAGTGTCTTATGGTTTGATCTCCTCTAAACTCCTGAAAAGTTTTAAAGTTTAGTTTCCAGTAGCCCTGGGATTATGGTATCTTGTTGGAGACACAAGTTCTTATTTTGATTTCATTAAGTATTCCTGGGTGAAAATCAGTCATGGGATGGGGTAGCACTGTCAGTGCTTTGAGCTGTTCTGGAGAGAGACAGGCAAGGCAGAGTAGCGAAGTGGTTGTAGGGGAAAAGTAGAGATGGGCTGCTCCTGGTTTAGCCTTAGAGTAAAAAAGAGCCATCAGTTCCTAGTTCTCAAAATTGGTCCCTTGACCTTTCTCGTTTCCCATTCTTTGCTAGTTAAATCAAGGTCTTGATGGTTAGGTGCTCCCGGTACTTGTGGTCCCTTATGCAACACAGATTAATTTATCCTTGACGACTTAGTTTGCTTTCTCCCTGTTTGGGCCAGTGAAGGACTCCCAGGGTGTGGGAAGTCATCTGGGTCAATATCCTATCCTGTTTCCCAGTTGCTAGCTTCTACTTTCCTAATTGGTCTTCTTACCTTCGGTCTTGCCACCCCTTAATCCATCTTCCACGTTGCTGAAAGACATATCTAAAACAGATATAAGACTGTAACTGCTGCTTAACAGCCTTCAGTAACTGCTTTTTGTCTGTCGAGTCCAAACACAAGGTCTTTAGGATTAAAGAGCCTAGAATCATTAGGATTAAAGAGCCACCACTTCTTTTGCTGTGCTGATGGCCAACATTACTAATAATTATTACATTCATTCCTGTTGAATCCCAATGCAACTTTAAATTGTTTCATTATACTGGGTTCCAAGCAGTGACTGCTAATTAGAGTCGGCTTGTAAGATGAAACCTGTTTTGATTTGCATTCCCTGAGAAGCAGACTTTGAGACAAGACTATGAATGCGCATAGTTTATTTAGCAGCGCTTCCAGGAAATGTCCCAGTTACCACTGTGGGCATCTGTATCTTAATCCCACTGGAGAACTCTAAAGACTAGACTACTACTCAGAGTTATACCAACCAAGGGGTGAGAAAGCTGGAGTGTTTACTACCAACTCCCTCTTTGTCATGGTTGAGGGCTGTTCCAGGAGTAGTAGGCATTTCCTGCTTCCTCTTGGTGCAAGCCAAGCACGGCCCTTCAGCTGGAAGAAAGGCCTCAGGAAGAGCAGTTAGCAGCCTTCATGTAGAGGTGAGCGCTTGAGGCAGGGCCGGCTTCATGGGCATATCCCATGCACAGCTTGATTTACTACTCTGCTGGTACCCTCTTGAAATTCTTAGTAATTTTTTAACAAGACACATCACATTGTTGTTTTGCACTGGACTCTAAAAATTCTGTAGCCAGTCCTTGGCCTAAGGGGATAGGAGTGGGGTACCAATAATTTCTGCTGTAAAACTAATTTGTCATTCCTGTGAATTTTTAAACAAGGATCATTTTTGTGCCTGCTTCTAGTACTGTGCTTGACATAGAGGATACTATAAATGCTTGTTGTCAATGATTACATTTTGTTTCCTAATTTATTTTTTTCACAAATGAAAGTCTCACCTTGGGTGAGAACCCAAGGATCCTGATCTTGTGTCCTCCCTCCTAGTTCCTGATCCTCACTAGATTCCGCTCTTGATTCTGCCTTCCTTAGTGGCGTGGACATTGCAGTCTTTGAGCTGGAAAAGGACAGAGGCAGAATCCTGCGCATTCTCTCTTCTAGCTGGGTAAGGAATTTGGAATTCAGCTGTTCCCAAGGTATTTGATGGACAGAAAGAAATCTCAGTGGGAGGATTTTGTAGGCAGAAAGGTACAGGCAGGAAAAATGCTTGGGATTTGAGAGCTGTGCTAAAGGGGCTTGTGTTAGTTATCTCTTATTGTGTAACAAATTGCCCCAAACCTTAGTGTTGAAAACAATAAACATTTATTATCTTGTAGTTTCTCTGGGTCAGGAATCTGTAAATGGCTTCGCTGAGTGGCCCTAAAAAGATGTCCCTGTGTTTTCTAAAAGTGTTTCCCAAATGCACATTTGGTTTGTTTTTGAAGAAAAAGAAGATGGCAGATGATCTCTTAATGACTTATTGAAAACCACAGGGGAATGGAAGGCACTACCTAGGTGGTAGAGTCAGATCTTCTGTTCTTTTGCATTTCTCCGTCTCTCTCTGTTTTAATGGCTTTCCTTTGGCTGCTTCATTGAGTTTGAGTCTCCTTCTCTTGTTGCTGAGATCTCAGACCTTGTGATTTACTCTTAGAGGTACCGGCAAGACTGAGGTCAGATTTAGGATTAAGGAGTTTAGAACTGGAGAAGGGTTAGGTAGGGACCACAGGCTCATGGATTTATCTGTCATAGAGGTGTCAGGAACCTCCATCTCTCTGACTCTCAGACCTTTGTCTCCTCTGGGATCAACAGTGTTGTCAGTGATCATCCCCTGATTCACTTTAGTGACTCCCTAAGGACTAGAATGTCCTCCCTCCCTGCCCTAGAATTCCACTGTTTAGGAACTGACCCAAAACTGATAGCCCCTAAAGCCACACTCCGCCCCCATAGAGCACCACAGAAAGATCCCCAAATGGAGATCCCAACCCTGAGGATGTGTAACTGCATGGATGAGATACTGGGAGGTAATCTCTACGTGGAGGGCCTGGAATGCTGCCTTTTTTCTCTTTTTCTCTCATTTTCTTTTTTAGTCTCTCCATTTCTTAATTTTTTTTAAAGAGCACTTTCTTTGCTGTTTGCCATTGGTATCCAATGCTTA
This sequence comes from Equus quagga, assembly GCF_021613505.1. Lineage (NCBI taxonomy): Eukaryota > Metazoa > Chordata > Mammalia > Perissodactyla > Equidae > Equus > Equus quagga. The sequence continues at coordinate 34,210,944 of NC_060281.1, forward strand.
ACTGCTTTGTTAGCTATGTCATTCCTCTCTTACTGCTCCTGTTCAATTAATTGCCAATTTCTGACATTTGTAAACATGTCTTAGCTGTCTCCCCTCTCCATTTCCACTTCCACTGTCCTATTTCAAGTCTTGTCTAGATGGTGGCGACTGCCTCCCTACCTTTATCACAGCATTTGGTCTCACTCCCTTGCTCCACTCCCAGTCTTTCCTCTGTACTGCCTCCTCAGCGATATTTCTCATGTAAAACTTTGTAGCATTTCCCTACTCAGTCATCTCTAATGATTGCCTTTCACCTATTGGGTAAAATCTAAATCTCTTTGGAATGGCTTACAAGGCTCTTTATGATCTTCTCCAATATGCTGAGTTAAGTTTATGGATGAGAGACTTGTGAGGAAGAACAGACCAGTTATAAAGACATGAAGACACCGCACCTTTGCACGCTCAGCTATGGGTGAGATTGCAGATGTGATCCCATTACAAATGCAGGAAGAGAAAGTTTAAAACCAGCTTCCTACAGTCTGTCTTTTGGCTGGTGAAAGGAGCAAAGCTGGTCCTTCTGTTTTGTCAAACTGAGACAGCACCTTTTAGGGAAGCCCAGATCTTTGCAGCCTGCTCGTGGGAAATTACTCTTTCTCTAGAGGTAGGCCATGGACCATTGAGGACTCTCCTTAAGCATGCACTCCCAAAATATTGAAGGAAGATTCGATTGGAAACAAACTTTTATTGAGGGACTATGTTAGGCGTTGTGCTGGGTCCCATGGATACAGGGTGAACAAGATGGACATGGTTCCTTCCTTCAGGAAGCTGAGGTCATAGCTGGGAAGGCAGACAAATCACTCCAAAGTATTTCTCTAGAAAATACAGCCTTTTCCTCACCAACTCCAATCTTGATCATATCTCTTTGATATTGTTTTCATATTCTTTTTTTTCTTATGATTGTCAGTTTTTCCTCTGCTTCCTTCTTTTGCTTTCAGATCAGCATTAAAAGAAAAGCCTTTACTTGTCCCTGCTTGACCCATGTAGCAACCATCTTCTTTGGTTGGCTGCAGTGAGAGGTGGTCTTCATTTATCCTAGTTTCCTCAGTTTTCTTTGATTTCTGCAGTTGCACTTCCTCCCACCACTTAATTTCAGTCTCCCAGTGGTCCGCAGAAGCCTTTCTGTAGTCTTCTCTGTTGCACCTGACACCGCTCAGGCTACTTCCTTCTTTCTCCCAGAGTACTGTTGGTATAGTCCCGTCTGCTCAGTCTCGCCCCTTCTCCCACACACACTTTACCATGAACTTCTAACAGAATCTTCCTCAACATTCCCCTCACACTCCCAAGATGAGCTGAATCAAACTTTGCAGTAAAAAGAAAGTTTTATTTGAGCATCATCTGCATTTCATTTGTACATTTTGCTCCTTAATCTTTCTGTTCTTTCTTTTTTTTAACCTCTCTGAAGCCATCCTTGGGCTTCCAGTGCCACACCCTACCCAGGCCTGCATTCCGTGGGCCATGTTCTAGTTCTGATCATCTTGACTTTCCCCTTTCCCCACTGAATCCTTCCAGTTACCCGAGTCTCATTCTGTGGGGCATATCTTCAGTGTAGAAGGCAAAGTGCATGGTAGCAAAACCCAGGGACACCTACCTGGGTGTCAGCTTTTACTTTGCCGTTTCCTACCTGTGTGGTTTATGCTATGGGCTTCACCGCTCTGCACTGTAGCTCCTCGTCTTTGACATGACACTGTGTTATTGGGAAGGTTAAATGGGGTAATATGTATAAAGTACCTAATAACTAGGAGGTTTCAGTCAGTGGTGGATAATTTTGAGATAATCTTGCTATAGTGTTAATTTCTTTCTAAGCCCAGGATATTTGCATTTTAGCAACAAATGAGTCTTAATTAACTTAAGGAAGCCAACCTATAGATATGGTGGAAATTTAGACCCCTATAGCCTAGTTCGGGAAGTTTCTTGAGAATGGAAGGATAATTAGTATTCCTTATTACTGTTCAGAAGAGCAAGTTGTTTTTTTTTCTCTACTTGCTCTGCCCATTTCTGCCTCCTGCCATTTTGGCAGGCTGTTTCTTCTTTACTTCAAAGTTATGCTTTCCTCTGTAACAGTCTAAAACTTTTTAAAGCCAAACCTGAGTTCAAGGCATTTCAACAAATATTTATTGAACATTTGCTGTGTTCAAGGAATATTGCTAGGTCCAGGGTGGGACTAGGCGGTAAAAATGGTTTCTGTGCTGAAGGAACTTGTGATTTGGTAACTATTAAAAGATAGGCTTAGGGGCCTACCCGGTGGCGCAGCGGTTAAGTGTGCACATTCCACTTCTCAGCAGCCCGGGGTTCACCGGTTCAGATCCCAGGTGCGGACATGGCACCGCTTGGCAAGCCATGCTGTGGTAGGCGTCCCACGTATAAAAAGTAGAGGAAGATGGGCATAGGTGTTAGCTCAGGGCCAGTCTTCTTCAGCAAAAAGAGGAAGATTGGCAGCGGATGTTAGCTCAGGGCTAACCTTCCTCAAAAAAAAAAAAAAATTAAAAAAAAAAGAGGCTTGCAGATAAATATTGTGGTCGTTGCTGAAAGAAATACTGAATCTGTGAAGGACTCAGGAAGGGAACTCTGTTTTCTAGGAGACTCAGCAAGATTTCAAAAAGGAAGCCATTTGAATTGAGTGTGGAAAAATGTAAAGTACCACAGTGTAGGTATTTTAATTAGGAAGAGATTTAATTCAGGGAATTAGGTTCTTATCCAAAAAAAGTTGGAATGGCTGAAAGAGCAGGTTCTTTATGCCTCCTGGCATGACTCCAGGAGTAATGCAGAAGCAGCCCAGTAAGGCACCTACTGGAGTCACCACTGGAGCTGTGCTTTCTTATCTCTAGAACCCACTGCCACACGCAGCAGCCCCTGGACACCAGGCGACCAGGGAAGAGAGAGACAGGGCTAGTAGCCCACTACCCTGACGTGATACCCAGTATATCAATCAGGATGCAGTTGGGAAAAAGAGCCCATGCTAGGGGAACTAGTTATAAAAATCTTGCAGAAGCTAAAAGCAAAACAGGTTGGTTACACTGAATTATGTAGGCAGGAATGACTCAGGGGGGCAGGCCCTAACTCCTTGAGCTGTTGTCTCTGGACAGATCTGTGCATTACAGCACAATCTTTGGTCCTTTCTCCATGTACCTATTCTTAATTGACTCTAGTGAAGTAACCTAAGGGAAGGAGGGACATCCACTTCTGGAGTGATCATTTGCGTCTTTGAAAATCTCATTTCTAGCCACAAGATATGAACCGTATGTCTCCAGTAGTCAGTGGGTATCAAGGAAAGAAGGATCTGCCACAGTAGGAGACCAGAAGACAGACAGCTGGCAACAATTAGCCACAGTGTTATATTGTAGACAGAAGGAACAGCAAGAGCTCTATGCTGTATCGAGTTCAATTTTATGTTCTCAGGGTAGGCTTTTTAATTCCAAGACAAAACTTTTTGCAAAATAGAAAGAAGCCAAAGTTCATCTTTGCAGTTCTTTCAGGAGAAAACTTAAATGCAACTCATTTTCTAAGTTAAAAAAAAAAAAGAGTAATGAAGCAATATGGATATTATCTAAAATAATTAAAAAATCCAAAACTGGGGAGCAACTTTGAAAAATGATCTGTCTAGCCCTCTGGGGAATGTCTATCCAGTATTCTTTTCCTAAAATATTTTGAGGATGGAAACTCCAGGATCTCCCATGATTTCCCTTCCTAATATTTTGTCACCCACATGTGTTACGTTTCTTTTTTCTTAATAGCTTCTTCTACACATAGAACACTAAGGCTCAGCACTTCCAAGAGCAGGGCTCGTAGAGACTAGATATCAGGATAGAATTCCATGTTGAGAAACTGAGGATATGCATGCCAGAGCAGTAATCTCTCCTCCATGGGGACCTAGCTGACTAGAGTTGAGAGAGTGAGCCTACTACACAGAGAATAAAGGAGGGTTAAGACCGTGTTTATTCCTGGCATTTTTGCTCTCTCAGGCCCAGGTAAAGATTGGAGTCCTTGGGTCCTAGGTCCTCAAAGCATGGTCAGAGGACCAGTAGCATCAGCTTCATCTAGGAGTTCGTTAGAAAGCAGAGTCTCAGGGCCAGCACTAGACTTAGAGGATCAGCATCTGAATTTTAACAAGTCCCCAGAGAAGTTGCTAATATATTAAAATTTCAGAAGTACTGCTCTTGGACCATCTTTCTCAAAGTGTGATCCAAAAATACCTGGAGCTCTTCTTAAAAAGCAAATTCTCAGGCTCTGCCCCAGACTACTGCATCTGGTTCCCTGCAGGATGCTGCATTTTCAGCAAGCACCCTAGGTTCTTGTGCACACTAACGTTTGAGGACCACTCCTTTAGACGGTGGGAAATCTGAGCAGAAGAGGGCTGTGGGCTAGAATTGGAATGGTGATGTTTAGGAACGGGAACACACATGCCTCGACTTCTACTGGGATCAGTGGAGCCAATCCAGTTGATACGTGGAGAATGCAGATCTCTTGCCATCCTCAAGAATCTGTGGCAGGAAGGCTATCCTCAAGAATCTTGCTGTCCTCATGGATATGATGGCAAGAAGGCTGTCATATCTGTCCCTTCACTGATGGCCAATTGATGATGGGAATCACTGACCCTGGCGATTAACCCATTTCTGGGCAAGTTCTTGTGAGAGGCCATGGGAAAGCAATGCCCATCTTAGGGATACAGGGTCAGCTGTGCCCTTGGATCGTAGAGGCCAAAAAATGGGACTAATTTCCCTGTAAAAGAGTCCTGAAAAGTAAAAGTGGTGGTCTCTTTATCTGCATTAGTAGAGGTCACCTGCTCCTTCCTGAAATCTAAGGTCACTCCTATCATCTGGGAATTTTCGCTTAGGGTTGGTTTGGTCTCTGGAGTTGTGAGAGCCTAGAACTGTCTCCTAGTGACCCTCACAGCCTAGACTCCCTCCTTCTGGCAGAGGGAGAGCCTTCCTTTTTTTTTTTCTCACTGATCCTCGAGCCACCCCTAGGATGCAATCTCCCCAGTATAACGGTGCCACCATCCAGCAGTGTGTCCTAGAGGAGTAGCCCTCCTGGCCCAGCACATAGGGGTTGGTGTTGAATCCCTTGGCATGAGCTCTCATTGTCACATGTTTCCCATCTTCGGAGATCCAGAGCTTTGACTGAGCAGTGTCCCAGTCCAGGACCACTTCCACTGCTAGAGAAAGAGACTGAGGGTCAGAGTTCCACTGGGTGGAAATAGGAGACAGAACCTACCCCTGGCTAGACTTGGAGCAAATTGCTTTAGCAAGTTGTTCCTGTTTCCTCCTCCACAAGAAAGGAGAAGTCATTATTATTAATGAATACTATTAAACAGCTTAAATTTACATAGTAGCTAACAATGTGCAAAAACACATTTAAGGCTCACAGGACTCTGGGAGATAAAGAAGAAACGTGTTACTTCTCTTTTACAGGAGAGCAGTGTGTCTCAGAAAGGTAAGGTGGTTTGTGTTCTGTCGCTTGGCTACCTCAGATAGAAGAGCAGCTCTAATATGAACACTGGAGGCTGACCTTACTTTTCCTATTTCCTTCATTCTCCACATGAGGAAAGAGGACTTTCTAGATATCTCTATCCTTTAATTTCCATCACTCACTTTCTGTGGCTACTGTAGCAGAAGCCATTTCTGACTGATGTGTTTGCTTCAACCTGCGGTTCACAAAAATCCTGCTTATCCTTTGGTTTCTCTCTGGGTTAATGGCTTTGGCTCCTAAAAGAAATAGAAAATCATTTCTTTTGTTTTTTATTGTTTCCTCCACCAGAGAATCTCAAACTTTTCCCACTATGCTATTTTAAGCACAATTGCTCCCCCAACACAGACTTTTGAAAGTCATGATTTCATTCACAAATATTTATTGATCTTGTAGAGAAGTCACCAGGAAGGAAATAGAGTTTTCTGCGTTAACTGTGAACCCTAAACAGGTCTCTTAGCTGTATGCGTACAGGCCTGACCCTGGATTACTTTCACCAGCCTTGCTGCTTCTGTTCACGAGGTGATCTGTCCTGAAATTCACCCCCATTGTTATGAGAAAAATTTATTTATCACTTGCAGTGCCCAGCACTCCTGAAACTTAGGGTATGCTTTTGATATCTAACATTAGTTCCTCATTTTCCCTCTATATTAGTAACATTTTTGTGAAATGACTTGAACTGTTTGTAGAGAAAACAAAAGCCTTCTGCTGTTGGCTCCCACCTTTCAGAATGATATTGTCATTCATAGCTTTAAGGAGAAGAAGATGACTCTCTAGCCTTCCTGGGGTCATCAGGCTTTGTCCTTCCTCATGGCAGAATGGAAAGTGCACTGGACTAGGACTCAGGAGTCTTGGCTTTATATTGACATTCTGCCACTTACTGACCTTAGTAGTCTTTAGAAATTAATTTATCCTCATCCATAAACTTTAGTTGATGTTTAATGTCTTTACTAGCTCTAAATCCTAACATTTTCTGGCAGTAATGACTTTCTGTAGCTTCACCTTCCTTATTTGGTGTTATTTTCTCAGAAGCGAACAGAGAAGGAAGCTGTCAGGTGTGTCATGCACACACCCTTCAGCGGGATGGTCAGCAGTTCCAATGTCTAGTCATGTGGCTGCAGTAAAATGACCAGTGCCCACAGTCTGCTTCTAGAGGTAGAAGAAACTTCCATAAAGTGGGCAGGAGGAGAAGGTGCTGAAGAGCTTCCCAGTCTCTTTTATTCAGAGTGGGAAGGAAAAGGCACCTCTTCATTTTATGATACTAGGTGTAAACTCTCTCTTTAGCTGCCACAACAGGCTTCACCTTGGGCTGTCCTGGGTGCTTTATCCTGGTGTGTAAATTGTTCCCAGAGTTCCCTGGTGTTGCTCCAAGTCAACTGATGTGGCCTCTGGAAGAAGAAATGGAGGATTGGTCACCATAGAGCGACAGTTCACTTAAAACAGGGAGAAGAGGCAGAAAATCTTGCCCTGAACTGACCCTGCTGTTAGGTGAACCCATTAAGGGCAACCTCCTGCCCAGTAGGCTCATAAAGTCGACTGATTTTTGTTGTAGCTGTTAGATCACTTTGAAAAGCTGTAGAGTGTGGTGCAGCAGAGAGCACAATCTTTCAAATGAAGAAAAACTGGGTTTGAATCCTGACTCTTCCTCCTGATTGTGCAATGTTGAATGAATCACATAATTTCTCCAAGCTCAGTTTTATCATAAGTAAAATGAAGGATAATAAGTAATGTGAGTATATTGAGAAAAATGAAAGCACTGAGCACAATGCCAGCATCCAAGAGGTGCTCAGTAGCTTCTTGATCATGACACCAATTTACTGACTTCAAAGAATGTATTTGTGAGTTTGATTCCTGGTCTAAAAAACTTTGTTTTCCTTCACCAAATACCCATGCTGTTAAAAAAAATACACCTGTAATCTAACATTCCATTAGAAATTCTTCACTCTTATCAGGTAGAAATGAGAGCAAGAGTCTAACAGCAAATACCCTTCTGACCTTTGAAATGCTTCAGACTCTCGCAGGACATCTGTCTTAGTTGTGATTTCAAAGACTCTTTCCAGGGGCTGGAGACATGGCAATGGGGATTGGAAACTGTACCCTCTTCCACCGGAGGGAAGGAAAGCACAGTAACTAGATGACCCCTAGATCCTCGCTCAGAGTCAGAGGATCCTCAGGCCTGAGAGATCATCACTGTTGCCATCTGTGAGGGGGCCTTTGATAAATAGCTTTCTCTTTTCTAACAAGTTGAGAAATGAATAAGGCAGATGGAAGATCCAATTATCATTTCTAACACAAATAACATCAAAGTTGATGGACATAGCTTAGTGCAAGAGGCAAATGTCTTCTTACTACTGAAACCCAGAATCAGTTTCATCCACCCACTCCATCATGGCAGCACTGGCCCAGGACTGTCCTCCCTGGACAGGATGTTCCATAACTTCCAGCAGGAAGGAGCAGAGAGGAATCAGGCTTTGTTGCAGGCTTTTTCCCAAGAAGAATAAAGGACATGCTGAGCTAGTTTCTCCCAGTTTGCTAGTTATATAAGGTGCTCCACCTTCTCTGGGTTCCAGAGTAAAGGATGGAGAGAGGCTATAAGTGGTCTGAGGAAAAGTCCTTCCTCATGGAAACCGTGGAGATGGAAAAGGGTTTTCCTCTAACAGTCGTGCAGTCATGTCTGCCTCCATGTCTCCATGGAGAACAGCCTTTGACGAAATCAGGTATTGGGGTACTGTGTGCCAACAGTAACACTTGGGGAAAGGGTGATTTTGATTTGATTGTACTGGGGACTTGTTTGTTGGATGGACAGAGGAATCTTACCTTCTGTCTGATTTTTTCATATCCTATAGGAAAAAAAAACCCTCAAAAACACAGAGCTCACTTCCCTACCCCGTGCCCTTTTTGATTGTTTGTGAAAGTGACCAGTTACAAAGGCTGGTCTAGTTCCTGCTCAAACCATTATTGTAATCCTATCACCTCCACATCCCATGTTAAAACTTTACAGACCATCAAGAGCATATGCTATAAAAAAAAGTACTACTAAATATTGAAGAGTTTTCTTTGAAGAATATGTTTGGAATATAGATGAGCCCTTTGTGTCCTTACCTTAAGGCTCTTCATTCCTGAGTGAGAACTCTGCTTCACCGTACTTCTCAGTCTGTCAAGAGAGGTCAGTTCTTGGATACTTTGGTGACATATTCATCTTTTCTATTGGTGAGCTCCTTCTCCACTGCCTCCATTTGGGCAGCAAGAGGTGCTCCTGAGCTTTGAAGAGCTCTCAAGTCTGTTTATATTCAGACACAACCTGCTGCTTCTTGGTTTGCATCTGGTTCTTTTTTTAAAAATTTTTTTTGAGGAAGATTAGTCCTGAGCTAACTGCTGCCAATCCTCCTCTTTTTGCTGAGGAAGACTGGCCCTGAGCTAACATCCATGCCCATCTTCTTCTACTTTATATGTGGGATGCCTACCACAGCATGGCTTGCCAGGTAGTGCCATGTCTACACCTGAGATCCGAACTGGCGAAACCTGGGCTGCTGAAGCGGAACGTGTGAACTTAACCATTGTGCCACTGGGCCGGCCCCTGCATCTGGTTCTAGAGAAGAAAAAGAGAATTAATGATCTGATCCTGGAGACACAATGGACATAACCCATCAAGAAATACCAATAACTTGTTGGTTTGACCTTGATGGAATTGTGTATTTGTTTCTTAGAATCTAACAAGTTGTAAGTAAGTGTGTAGAAATTTTGCATACAAAAAGAGAACTGGACTCCAAGGACTGGTTCTGCACCATTCAGAGTCCTAGCCTTATCATGGAACACTGTTTGCTTCCTTAGGTCTCAGTTTTTTTCCAAAGTCTAGAAAGCATAAGCTGATCCTTCTGGGGTAGTAGTTATGTGAGTGGGAAATTTAGGAGATGGAAATTGAAATAATGGAAATTCACTGAAAGTGGGATTCAGGGGTTAAAAGTGGGAGCTAAGGAAACTTGTTTCTTCTTGGATCTTTTGTTGTTCTCTTGATCCAGAGGCTGTGACTTCATTTTTCTACCCAAGTACATGATGTTGGGTCTCACATATTCTCCTTTGAATGAGACCTTATCTCCTTCTCCCTTTCCCTCTTCCTATCCTTCCTGGACTCAGGCTAGAAGAGGTTAGTGGCATCTTCTTGAAAATTAACCTGAATCTCTTAGCTGGGAAACTCTAATAGAAAGAAGGCATAATTCACCCACCATTAAAACCTGTATGCCTCTTCTCCCATCTGCTGCTGCTTCTTGATCTCTTCCCTGTCTTTCTTCAGACTCACTAAGTGGCTCTGGATTTGATCCTATGAAAATAGCACCATCATATTCTTCATGAATCAACACTTTTAATCTCAACATCTCCCTATTTCCAAGGATTCACAACATTCCAAGCTAGGTTAATGATGGATCCACAAGTAAATCCGTGGGGATCCAAAAGGGCTTATGGAGAAAGTGAGATAGAAATGGGAAGTGGGAGTGAATTAGGATGTGAGCGGGCATAAGGTGAAGGTTATATAAAATTAGAGTACACAGGTATGAACCTAGAAGTGACTATGATTATAGTTTGTACCTAAAATGCGTCTGAAAAAATTGAACCAATAGAGAGAAAAGAGGAAATAAGAGTTGGAGAGTCATAGTTGCATTTGAGTCCTGGTTCTAGTTATACCTGAGGTTCAATTGCATCCCTGCTTTTCTTTTAGTTTGTTGAATAGGATGGTGAATCTCTATTTTGACAAGCTTGAGTTAGATTTTGCCATTTTCAGCCAAAAAACAGGAGCTGATTAACATTCCCAGATTTCACTTTTGTAGAAATCATACAGTGTTTTTATTTGCCCAGATAGTATAGCCCAACTCAGACCAAAGCTCTATCTATCCAGGGCTTGGTTGCCATTTTCAATATTGTGTCCAATAATATTTCCTTCACATCCAGAAATCTCCTGGGGATTCCAGAGGGTATGTGTAATCTTATAGTAACACTGATGTTTCTATGTTGTGCGGGTAGTCAGGCCTTCTAATGCCTGAGAATTTTAAAGTGAAGTAGAATGCATTTGAAAGTAATTTTTACCAATATAATCCAGGATTGAAAGCTATTGTTTCATTAAGAATTGTGTTTAGAATACAGTAGTTAATTTTTCTGTAATAGTGCTAAAGCCAATAATAAAGAAAGCCACCAAAGGTTTGTTCCAAATTTAGACTAGACAGTAAAGGGTTTACCCCCCTCTTAAGACATAGCATCTTCTCCATCTGCAGCACTGGCATTTGTGCTCAATGAAATCTTTGCAAACCACACACGGGAAGTGCTGGTCCTCCTGGCAATAGAAAAAGGCCCTTTCCCTGTGCTGTCCACAGAACCCGATTTCCTTTGCTGGATTCTCACTCCTGGGCTCCAGTGTTAAGAGGATGGAGAACAAACTGGCTAAAATCCATTGGGCCTGATGTCTGCCTCTTGAAGTGGATTCTTGCAGAATGGACAGCACATGGCTCCCTTGGATCTGAGAGTGACACAGCACTCAATGATGCAGGCCTGGCAGAAGCTGCAGTCACAGAAGATGCTCACAGGGTCCTTCAGGTGCTCTAGGCAGACACTGCAGGTCACCTCTTCCAGGAGGTTCCCAATAGTTGGCCTGTCACCATGACTGCTGTTCAAGGTATGCTCAGCAATTCCTTCTTAACTAACTTTGTGACCGAAGGAGCATCAGGTTAGGAATGTGCAAAAGAATGAGATGGGAAGAGGAGTTGCTTAGGATGGAGGGGGATAAATATGCTACTAATGCAGGGCCCTAACTGGTCCCTGCAGATCCAATCTCACCCTCTCCAATGTGTTTTCCACACTGCGCCAGAGTAGCCTTTTTCAAAATGGGACTCTCCTCTTGGCTTTTCTATTTAGCATGCCAGCAGGGCGCCTCACAGGACCTGGCTTCTATCATCACCTTCCCTGCTCTCTCTCATCTGTTTCTCTCCAGCTGTGAGAATAAACATTGGTTGAGCATCAACTATGTGCCAGACACTGTTCTGAGCACTTGACATATATCAACTCAACCGATCCTCACCACATTCCTAAAACATCACCCATTTCACAGGTGAGGAAACTAAAGTGTACAGTGGGTAAGTAACGTGTCTGGGGTCACACAGCTAAGTGGGTGGTGGAGGAAATACTAGAATCTAGGTGGTCCAGGTCAAGGTCTACACTCCTCAGTGCCGTGGTGCAGCGGCCTCCAACTTCCCTGGACTTGGTCGGTCCTGTGAACCTGCCACACTGTCGAACATCCAGGACTTCTCCCCAGCTGTTTCCCTCTCTATAAACCACGCCTCCCCTGTGAACTCCCGTTGTTCCTCAGGGCTTGGTTCAAATGTCACCTCCTGAGCTGCTCCCAGTCTAGGGTGGGCATCCTAGCTCTGTATTCCAAATGCTTGTGTTTCCAGCTCGACTCTTTAGTATGTAAAGCCACAGAGCACATTTGACTTCTTCTTTGTTGCATCCCCAGTGCCTGGAAGATATCAAACCCAAAATAAATATTACATGAGTTGATTAATTAATACAGTTGCCCAAAAAGTAATTTGAGAGGACTTCTTTTTTCTGATAATGGTGGTCTAGGACATTTACACCAACCTTCCTACTGAAAACAGCCATTTGTTTATTTATTTATTTATTTGAGGAAGATTAGCCCTCAGCTAACATCTGCCAATCCTCCTCTTTTTGCTGAGGAAGACTGGCCCTGAGCAAACATCCGTGTCCATCTTCCTCTACTTTATATGTGGGACGCCTACCACAGCATAGCTTGCCAAGTGGTGCCATGTCCGCATCCAGGATCTGAACCAGCAAACCCCGGGCCGCCGAAGTGGAACATGCAAACTTAACCGCTGCACCATCAGGCTGGCCCCAAAACAGCCATTTATTTTGATACAACATACTTTGCTTATGACTATAGAGATTTCAGATGTTACAAGGGCTATTGTGTGAAGAATTGTACTTATTCTGTTTGACTGTAAACATCAGAAATTGTTCATTCTGTAGAAGCTTCAGGGAGACAGAATTTGGCTCATTGTGAGGATTTCCTTTTGTTGCTTGACTTCACAATGCAACATCATTATAGCAGCAGCAACAACAAAAGAACTTTAAATGAAAAAACAACTCCCCACTGCTTTACACAATAATTGTACTTATTTCTCTGCACTTTTTTAGTGTTACCAGGATGCCTTTGGGAGCTAATATGGGAAACCATATCAGTTAACAGTGCTTGAAGGCCTGCTAGTGTCATGAGCCTTCTGCCACCCCCAGGACCTTCATGTGATATAATAAGAAAAGAGTTGGTTGCTTTGGATGGTTGGAGGGAAAACTGAGGTGAAAAGTCTATTTGAGTAAGAGAAAAATGAATGGACATCATTTTGTCTCCTTTCTCAAGCCCACTGAGCAATATTAATTGTTCCCTCCCCTCCACTTTTTTCCTTTCTCCTCAGGTATGAGGTATAGATATGTGATTGAGATGCAAGTCAGTCCTGTCTGCCTTTTCCCCTCCAAAAATCTGTAGCAAGAGAATTCATCCTGAACACAACACATGGTGAATAAGGGAGGGAGGAAGGGTGGCAGGGACAGTCTGGGTTTTGCCTGAGATCCTCTACCTGCTGCAACATGGAGTGGTTAACCTGGGAGAGATGGGAGAACCCCAGAAAAGAGAAAGGAAACAATAGTTTTACCCACTCTAATATGAAACTTTCCCGTAAGGAGCTGAAATAGACACCGTTCCGTTACATCCCTCCCTTCCTGGAGTTGTAGACAAAAGTTCAGCTAAGTAATTGATATTGAACCTGCATTAACCCTGACCCTCCTCCAGGTCCCCTGCTGTGATGGTGCAGCATCTCAATCCCTGATGCTTCCCTCACTCTCCCCACTAACGTCCTCCTTCATGCACATCACCTTTGGTGTTGTGGATTGAGAAAATATTGGGAGAAAGAACAAGAGGTGATGTGGACTATCATAATGCAAAGAAAAATGCAAAGCAAAAGCAAACAAAACAAAAATTTAAACACATTATCCAGTTTTTGTTTTTTTTTTGAGGAAGATTAGCCCTGAGCTAACTACTGCCAGTCCTCCTCTTTTTGCTGAGGAAGCCTGGCCCTGAGCTAACATCCATGCCCGTCTTCCTCTACTTTATATGTGGGACGCCTACCACAGCATGGCTTCCCAAGCAGTGCAGAACAAACTCAGGGAGGGAGTCAAACAGACTGAGGACAGGAGGAGTGTGTGCCCTAGCTGACCCTCCTATTTTAGAAATAAAGAAGCTGAGCCCACAGAAGGAAGTCACTTCCCCAGGAAACAGAGAGTGTGGCATAGTTGGAGCTCCCTGACTCTGAGGCCAGTGGGTTTCCACAGTGACACCAAAGGTGATGTGCATGAAGGAGGACGTTAGTGGGGAGAGTGAGGGAACCATCAGGGATTGAGATGCTGCACCATCATAGCAGGGACCTGGAGGAGGGTCCTATTTCCAGTTCCCTTACTCCTCAATCTAAGCGGTGAGAAGATACTAAAACTTCTCCCCTACTCCACATCCCTCCACTTGTTCAAGCCCTATTCAAGAACGACTTCTTCATGGAACTTCTCTTATTGAGGCATGGCAGTAACATTTATTTTTGTTTCTTTGAATTCTCTCAGTGCATACTCTGTGTGGAATTTGAATTCACTTGTGCAGGAGGTCATTGTGCAGGTGTCTTCCCGTTGTTTTATGTTGTGTGTCCTTTCTCTCCTATTAGACACACTCACACCCACCCACACACAGACATACACACTCATTCCCCGCGCATTGTGAACTGGGTACTCACTCATGAATACTAGAGCTGACTCTGATCCACTGTCTCTGGTTCCCACCTCAGGATCACACTCTCTGCAGTATTTCTACTCGGCTGTGTCTGAGCCAGGTACAGGAGTCCCTGTGTTTACTGCCATTGACTTCGTGGATGACCAACCCTTCATCTGCTGTGACAGTGAAGAAATGAAGGCAAAGTCTTGCGTTCAGTGATTGATGGAGGAGCCAAGTTACTCTGATGATGAGACCAAGATCTTTACAAGTTGGATGAAAATTTTCCCCTTAAATCTGAGAAACATGCAGTGATACTACAATCAAACCATGATGCATGGACTGAACAAACAGCACCCACAAAATCAAGTAGCTTGGTGCCTGGGAGAAAGCAGAGGGAAGCACTGCTCACCACCTCACCCCCGTCCCCAGGGACAGGAAGCCTCTCGACAACAGTTCCCATAGGGTCAGGTGGGACAGGCGAGTGTGCACAAGTTATCACATGAGAGTAAAGCCTCGCCCAGTCTGGTCACATGGGGAATGGAGGCTGTTTGCCGTTACTCATGATTTCAGCAGTTCACTGGTCATGGATGTAAGCTTAGCATATATATTTTGGGGGCTGGAGGGGGGAACTACAAGAGTATAATCTAGTGTTTGTCCCCTGAGAGCTTACAATTAATATGGGGAGGCACTCATACTTCTGGGAGCAGTTTGTGGACCCTTTGATGCACCAAGTGATGTCAAGGACTGGGACTTCCTTAAATGTCAAATGAGAAGCAGAGAAAATAGTTTACAAAAGTTCATAGGCGAGACATTCCAGTGGTCAGAGAGAGTTTCATGAATGAGATAAATAGAACTTTGGATAGAACCTGAAGGAAATTTTTGATTTGGGTCAATGAAGAAAATAAATAAATTTCAAGCAGGCAGAGATTAAAGTTCAACAAGGTGTGGGGTGAGATTTTCCAGCTGGGATCTCCTGGGAGCTGAGTTCATAGTAACTCGGGTCACAGGACAAGAGCTCGGGTGAGGAAGAGGATCTGGGTTTCCTCATTTTGATCTAAGAGTGTCTCACCCCAAGGGGCTGAGTAGCACCTCCTGTCCCTGCTCCTTCTGGAGCCAATGAGCAGACATCCTGTTGTGCAGCAAAGTCTGGGAGGGACCCCTGACTGTGGGAGGGCAGGCTGAGAAGCGGCAGGTGAGGTGGGAGGCTGGTGGGCTGCTGGACTCCCAGAGCCCAATTCCCAGGTACCCAGTGTATGTGACAGCCTCTTGATCTAAGGTCAGATCCTTTGCTCGTCTAGGAGGATGCCGGGAGCAGGGCACATGAGATCTAGAAAGTACCAGAGTGCCTGCGGAGTGGGTCTCTTTCTGGTGGGACAAATTTTCTCAGGTCCATCTCACTCAGGATCTTAAATTTCTTATAAGAGATTAAGTGAGAGTAAGCCAGGACCCACATCTGAAGGGAGTGTGTGATGTGCATGTGTATGTGTCTGTGTGTCTGGATTCACGTGTGCATATAAATATGTATGGGTATTTTTTTCGTCTGTGAGTGTGCATATGTGTGTGTGTGTGTATAAGTGTATACGGGCGTGTGTATGTGTATGAGTTGTGTATTTTTTTCGTCTGTGAGTGTGCATATGTGTGTGTGTGTGTGTGTGTGTGTGTATAAGTGTATACGGGTGTGTGTATGTATATGAGCTGTGTGAGGGTGTATGTATATATAAGCACTTATGTATGTGTGTGTTGCTGTGAGGCCTTCTCATCCTTGGCCCCACCCTGGCCCTTCCCTCGTTTCCTCCACCCCTAGTCCACAGGTTGTAAGGGACAGAGCAGCTCTCCATCTGCAGGCAAGTAAGAGGAGGCTCAGGGCAGTGAGTGTTGGAGAATTGGCCCTCATCGCACTTGGAGGAAGGAAATAGAAGGTAAATTGGTGGGTCCTGCTTCCTTTCCAGGATTCTGCTTTAGTAAAAGTCCTTATTATCCTCACTAAGATAGTAAGAGACTCGCATGAATTAAATCATTCAAATCTCATAAAAACCCAGTCCCATTTTCAGACAAGGAAACTGAGGCCACTGAGAGGTAACTCATTCTCAATTGGCTAAGCTGTGACTCTAAGGAAACAGTCTGACTCCTGAGCCCAAGGTCCCCCTCTGTTAGGTTGACTCCTGTCCACTGTTCACCTGCCGCATTAAGGGTCACCTCCTCCTGTGGACTCTGACAGCTTCCTTTTCCCTACCAGGCACTGCCTGGTTAGGAATCTGTTGCATTTCTCACGCTTCCTATAGATGAGTCCATGGGGTTTGAAGTGAAAGGAGAGATGGTTCTGTTGGCTGATGGTTATATTTGCTGGAGGTGGCAGGAATGGAGGGTCACATCTGGGCTGTATGGAATCAATGGTGTTTATATTTGGGGTGTGAGGTGGGCTATCCTGAAGGGGTAATAACCAGCAATGCCATGCAGAGTTTATTCATCACTGTTTTGTTTCACAGCCCGAAAGCACAGCCCCACAAGGACATGAGAGACAGAAGGGTTCACTCATCTCCTTCTAATCCTGCTGCCCCTGACTTTTCTTCCAACTGCCTCCCTGGTGACATCTGCTCTCCAAGGTGAAAACATGAGGAGAGTTCTGGTCATATCCCTGCTCATGGGCACTTCCTCTGCCTGCTGCTCCCTACTGGGGCTTCCTGGATAGAGTGAGAGAAAAACAACTAGGATCGGAAGAGAACTTGATGTCTATGCTGGTAAGGAGAAAGCAAGATGTCTGTCTTCAGGAAAAGGAAGGGCTGCCCTAGAGAAGAGGAGTGAGAGGAGTTCCTGGTGGACCTTTAGATTGGCAGCCTCTGTTCCTTGCCATGTGGGTCTTTCGCTTCATCAGAGCCTGCAGGAAGAGAAGACAGTAGACAGACTAGCAAGACATAAGTCACAATCTTATATGATTCTAATCATGGAAGTGCCATCACTGTGGCCACATTCTGTTGGTGATAAGCAAGTCACAGGTCCCTCTCACACTCAAGGGGAGGAGATTCCACAAGCGACTGATCACCAGGACGTGGGGATATTTGGGCACCATCTTAGAATCTGCACAGGGTTGTTCCAGGTCAGAGAAAGCAGGAACCAGAGGTTGCAAGGCCTCTGCACTACATGTGTTCATGCACAGGACAGACAGTCACTGAACAAGATCATTGTAACTGTGAGTCCTGTGTTAGACAACGTGATCTGCAGAGCTGAGCTGTGTTTATCAAAGGCAGTTCTGGATACAAGAATTATAGTGTCATTGGAAAGGTTTCTCTCGAGTTTATGTGAACCTGAGAGAGCATCCTCTCGGAATGTTTCCCCCTTTACTTTCAGACCTCCCACGTCCCTAGGAAAACACCATCACTAAACTGAATTGGTTTTTCTTCCACGTGTCATCCTGCCAGGCAAATCCTGGCTCCCACTGTTTCTTCCAGCTAGCTTTCATACAGGATCCCACAAAGTCACTTCTTCTGATTCCACTTTGTTGGTTTCTTCCCCTTCATCCAGGCGATTTCTGTGAGATTTTATTTCTCTTGTATTGATTAGTCAGCTACATTAGGAAATGAGTGTTCTCTGACTAAACTCCCCACTAATCTTTGGACCAAATGGGTGAAGTTTCCTCTCCAGGTCTCAGCTCACTTCCCAACTTCCCACACAGGGACGAGACAAAATTAGTGGGGCTCCTGGAAGGCCATAGATTAGCACAGTTCCTCGTCACGACAAGACATTTAGGTCACAAAGGGATGTACTTTAATTGTCTTTATGCAGTGGGTGGCACAACATCTGGTGCATAGTTGGCACTCAATAGGTGTTTATAGAACTCCACTAAATTGAACTCCCTGCCAATCACCCAAAAACTTATGAACCCGCCAACTACTCCTTAAGCTATGGGCCCAAAGCCCTTGTTTCTTCAGGTGGGATGCTGACCATCTGGGGCCTTCTCTTTCCCACTGCATTTTTCACACGCTCCTGCTCCCATGACAAGCAGTTGAGTTTTACACTCAGAACTCTGGTCCTTTCAAGCCTTTTTCTCCATCCTAATATCTTCACTATTGTTCCTGCAAAGGTTTTCCCTGCCCACCCCCGCTTCTTCTCCATGTATCTCCGTTCATTCTCACATTTCAACCAGAGAGAGTCTTCCTAAATGCGGATCTGATTAGGGTTCTCCCTGGCTTCAGTGCCGCCATGTGCTGCATGTTGTTCTCAGGTTAAAAGCCAAGGTTCTCCTCAGGCTGAGATGGCCTTTGAGATCTGGAGCGTGGTCCCCATCCACTCCTGCTTTTTGTCACTGTGCTCTTCTCTAATCACCCTGATCTGCTAACACTCCTCCACACTCGCAACGTGTTCTCTCCATCTGAGCCTTTGTTTGTGATGCTCTTTCTCTAAAAGGCTTCCTTTGCCCACTTACTTGGATTAAGTCTATTCCTTAATCCAAGGTCCCAGGTCTCAGTCTTGACTTTGATTCCTCCTGGAAGCTGTTTCCCAACCACTAATTATAACATGTTGCATGTGCCAGGTTATTCAACCCCATTGTGAATTCCTTGTTTCTCTTACTGAGCCCAGCAGAGAGTCTGCTGTCTAGTAACTGCCTAATAAATGTTTGCTAAATGAATGTGGATTTTTCTTTGGTAAGTCAGAATTTATTTTGAATGAGTAATACATGCACAAGGTTTTAAAAATTCATATAATTTAAAAGGGTATACAGTGAAAAGTAAATTTCATCCTGTGTCTCATTGACAATTCTTCCCAATTCCTTCCCTGGACATAATCACTGTTACTAGTTTTCACAGTATCAGAGAGAGATTTCCCTTTTTATCAGGTGGTATTTTACCACACATTCTATTTGCATCTTTGTTATCAATTAACAATATATTCTGAGATTGTTCTATTTTTTTTACATATAAATCTGGTTCAGTTTAAGATACTGACAGTGAGAATTCTGTCATTCCTGGTTTTTAAAAGTTTACTAAGTATAGCATAAGTCATTCTATTCCATAGTAATAGTATTTTATCTAGTCACAGGGTCACCCAGATTAAAAAGTTCTTTTATTGTCCAGCCTCCCTGGAGGCTAGTTGTGTTTGTCTGACTAAGTTCCGGCCAATCAGATGAAGCAGATGTAAAGTTGTAGGTTTTGTCCTTAAAGGGAGAAACTGTACCTCCTTCTCTGCTTTCCCTGCCCTGCTCATGGACCATGGACATGCTCTTAGCTACCTTGGGTCATGCTAATAAGGACAATATCCCAGGGACAGCAGAGAAAGAAGGTCATAGGAACCTGGATGCCTCGACAACCTCATGGTGCAGTCACCCTTGCAGCCCTGGACTGCTTGCCTCACTGTCATGTGAGACACATAAAAACTTCTTCCTGTTTAGACCACTGTTATTTGGGTTTCTACACACAGCTAAACTAATACATGTAGAGAAAATAGGACTTCCGAGGAGTGGGTGGCTGTGGTGGTCTCTTCTGGAGATGAGCAGAGAGAGATTTATAGTGTTCATCAATGTGGGCTCCCTGGGACCTTATTCTACATTGAAGAAAGGGATTCTGGACCATAGAGGGCAGCACAGGGAGATTAGAGACTGTTACTTTCCTCATCTTTCTAGCGATGTGCACCTGATTTGGAGGGGTGTTTGGGCTTGAGGGATGTTAGATTTGGGAGTCTCTGTTTCTTCACGTTCCTCCATGTCCTTTTTAAACAGGGATCCCTAGTTCATTCCAGCCAGGATGAGAATTGCTGCTGGAGGTCTCTTCCTCCTCCTCCTTCTGTCTGATAGCAGGGACTGTGGAGGTTGACATCTAGAGAAGCAACCTCTCAGGTAGACAATGAATGCAGGGTTATTTGTGATTGGGTTCCATGGGGAGTCTGTGCTTCCCCAACCTAGCTTGGACAGCCAGCCTTGAGACACTTGATCCCAGTTTCTATATATCCTCTTGCCTTGTAATCCAAAAATATATATTTCATCACTTCACTATATTCTGTTGTTACCAGCAAGTCACTAGGTCCAACTTAGTTTCCAAGGGTGGGTATTATGCAAAGGCTGGAATACCAGAGGATGGGAACACTGGGGGACTCTTAGAGCTGGCCAACCACAGGGTGACTTTGGGAACCAACTGAATGCATAGCCTCCACAGAGCTGTGGCTATGAATGCAGAGACTAGAATAAATACAGAGCTTAGGTTAAATGGATTTGGTACTCACCCCAAAAGAATTAGCATCAAAATTATGATCCCAGAAAGGTGACCCAGTCTTCCAGGTAATTTTGGGATTAAAAGATGGAAGTTTTAGGTGAAAACCTAAAGAGATAAGGAAGTGAAAAGAAAGCCAGCAGTTCTGATAGTGAATGTTGTCTCTTATTTCTCAAATGGACCGCAGAATTTGCATAGGTATTTTGGGTTAATAGTTGCATGGTTTAATAATCAGCACGACCTTAAATATCTTAGGAAATATTATAATGCACCACAGGATGAGAGAATCACATGACCCAGAACTGACCAATCAGGTTGTACCACATCTGCCTAGCAACAGGTATTGGTCCAAGGATGATAATCTCTGGTACTTTGTGTATGGACACGTGAGAAAGATGCCTATCTTTCTGTGGAAGTTGTTAAAGTGGGATAATGTGAGGGGGGTTGGAGCTTGTGGCTACCTTCCCTAGGAATAGGGAGAGAGGGAGAGATAGCATCTGATGACAAGTTTGAGTCCCTGGATCCAATCATGTCTTAAGTCAGCCTCACCCCTGGCCTTCCCAGGTAAATCGACATGTTAAATCTCTTTGCCTGAACCATTCACTCACAACTAAAAGAGTCTTGCCATAGTAATGCAAATATTATTTGTTTTTTATGAAGGCCCACAGAATTTAATGTTCTCCCCATCTCAGCTGCAATGACTAGAAGTGTAGCCTTGGACACATTACTTACATTAACCTTTCTAATCCCCAGGGTCCTTGTCTCTAAAATGAGCTTTGAGCTATTGTAGGGATGAGTGATAGAATAAATGTGAAGTGCCAGCACTTGGCACCTGGAAAATCTTCAACATATTACAGCTCTTAGATCATTTCTAAGCTGCACTATTAATTTAATAGCTTTGAAGGAAAAAGTTAAATCTACATAAAATGTATGCAGTGTTTTTGGATGATTGGCATACCATAAATTTATCCATTCACTCATATAATATGTTCCCATCAATACCCAAATTTTAAGATTTCATAATTTGAGAAATCTAAAGAGTCTGAGCATTCTCTGAATTGCTTTGGCCACAGGTTGTTTTGCACAGTGTCACTGAGACACCTGCTGCCACACTCTGGTCTTCAGAACTTGTTTGTGACCTTGATCGTTTTACCACTTTCAAGGTCACCTATGTCCTTTGACAGCATATTGAAAGACAAGGGATTCCTTATGAATTGTCTGTTTGGTTAAACTTTCTCATTTTATTTTCTCTAATTTCATGTACATGTTGCAGTAATAAGATTAATAATAACAGCAAACACTGGTACAGCACTTACTATGTGCCGGCCACTGTTCCAAGTGCTTTCAAATATCAGCTCATTTAATTCCCAACTTCTGAGTTATCGTAGTTACTTTTACTAACCTACAGTTCAGGTGTAAGGAGACTGGGGTACTGAGGGAGAAAGTAACCTAGCCAAAGTTGCAAATGTAATTGAAACAGTTTCTTTGAAAGTGAACTGGAAACTATTGAATGATACCTGTTTGTATCACAAATTGATCAAACCGAACTCTATTGATTTAACACATACATAAAATGGTCTAGAATATGGCAACTTCTGCCCATTATAATACATTATAAGGCATGTGATAAACAACAATTTTACCCCTGTCTTAAGGAGAAAGATGGAAGTGTGCTTTCTCGAAATTCTGCTTTCTTCCCTGCGTGGGTCCTCTATTGTAGCTGAATGTTGCTTCATGACAAAGTACAGAAGTGCAGCCATTCTGCTCAGGATGAATAATCACTTTGCAGAATTTTATTCTCTGAATTTGATTTCAGACTCTTCTGCATACATGATAGCCAATATTCCATTATCCTATAATCACTCGAGACCTTTTAAGTGGCAGCTACGAATCTAAATCTAGGTTAAATCCAATTGAATGTACTGCTTCCAATGCAGGGAATCAGCCGAGGTGACAATCAGATAAACAGTTCCTGCCCGTTACTGGCCCCCTCACACATGCATAAGCAACACCAGCTGAGGACAACTTTGTCTCTGTGGTTGCACCCCGCAAGAATCTTCCAAACCTTGCAGTTTCAGAGATGTGAAAACCCAAACCCTTTAGCATCCAGGAGCTGATGCAGTGTTGTTGTCAGAAGAGACTGGAGATTCTTGCTTTGAATGTGCTTCCTGAGCCAAACCAGCCATGGACCCTCAATCACCACTTTCTTGTGAAGTGGAGGATTTTAACCCCAGACTCCCTGGACTGCAGTCCCCTTCACAGTGCTCTCTACTTTGCAAAAAGAAAGAAGAGCTCTTCCCTTACAAATAACACCCAGGTTTTCCTCTGGAGCAAGCCCAGGGTAAAGTCAGACAAAAAGATGTTTTTTTAAAAGTTATTGAAAATTGAATGTCAGCCTTTTTCTAGGCCTTAATACCCAAGTGAGCAAACTAGCCATAGTCTGTGCCCCTTGGCTCGGGAAGCTTATAAATGCCAGAGATTATTCAGATCTTGTGAATGGAATTCAGGGTTCCAGTAAGATATTTTAAAGCTCCTTATCATGTTTAAACAAACAACAAGCAGTGACACCCTCAGGGGTAGCTTACTTCTTACATATAATTTGTTCAGCACTTGTTAAATTTTTAAGAATCTTCACGGTTTGAAAACTGAGGGAATGAAACGTTACTTCTGGCAGGTAGAGATCTACCTTTATCTTAGGTGAGTGGGTGCTGAGAAAAAGATGTTATGGTTTTCTAATATTCCTCTTTGTAAGGCCTCAGTGGGGGTACTAGATATCTCATGTCAATAAAATGGTGACAACTAGACCATACTTCACGTCATTAAAGGGCATTTCTTTCCCTCACCTAGGAAATGCTCTCAATGATACGAGATTGGATTTGTTGGGTCAGGGACAGTGGCAGCAGATACTCCATGGTGATTACCGAGTCTCAGGAGAAGAGATTCCTGGTTGGTGTTAAGGAGACAGTCCTTCACGAAGTGTAGCCTGAGAGTCCAGCAGACAGACAGCCATGTTTTCCTGCTTTATTACTGACTCGGTGAGCTACTTGCCGTCCACCTACAGAGTCACGCAATTAACGTTGAAATGGTCAAAGGTGAATGGATTTCCAGTGTAATGTCTCTAAAGCCATTATTATATGCAATTGCTAGGGCTTATTATCCTGTATGGATACACCTGGGTTCCCACAGGGGTGCTGGGCATTTCATCAGGATCTTAGAGCATAGGTGGGCTCTTTTAGAATTGGAGTAGCACGCCATGGCCCTCAGCCTTACATTCTGGGTTTCAGGGTTCCTGGGTTTCCTCCTAAATGTGGTCTTCGAGAATGATGGTAAATTTCAGGCTATGGAGAAGAAATGTCAAAGGAGAGGAATCATAGAAACTCCTAACCTGGCAAGAGGACTAATTTTGGGTTTGAGACTCTGACCAAGGAGGATATAGAAGCTGAATTTAGGGCCACATTCGGAGGACATATAGAAGGTAAGTTTTGTGTAGGGCCAGGTGCACAGTGTGATTCCAGAATCTCAGTGTTGACATCATTCCCGAGCTTAAACTGCCACTCCTCCAACATGGAATGCCATCCCTTCTCCCTCCCCTCCCAATGTCACCTCCTCTCAGGCACCTCCACATATCATGTGAAGCATCTCCCTAGACGGCAACTTTCTGTGCACAGTTGCACCTGGAGAACGTACTGCATTGCACTTGTTTTCACACTGTACTGCCACCAGCTGCTTCGCCAGACGCCTGTGGGCTCCCTCTCTGTATCTCCAGTGCCCAGCACCAATGAGGCTTATTGTGCACTTTATTTTCATTTTCATTATATACCATTGTAAAATAGTACTACCAAGCTTATAATGAACCGTAAAGGTTTTTTTTTGGCTTAAAACAACAGAAATTTATTTTCCAGCAGTTCTGGAGGCTGGAAGTCCGAGATCCAGGTGCCAGCATGGTCAGCTTCTGGTGAGAACTCTCTCCCTGGTTTGCGGATAGATGATTGCTTTCTCACTGGGTGCTCACATGGTGGAGAGGGGAGGCTCTCTGGTGTCTGTTTTATAAGAGCACTAACCTCATCATGAGGGCCCCACTCTTATGATCTCATGGAATACTACCTTCCAAAGGCCTCATCTCCAAATACCATCACCCTGGGGGTTAGGGCTTCAATATATGAATTTGGGGGTGGGACACAATTCGGATGAACGCTCAACTTTCCTGGACAGACATGATTAATTCCCTGCCCCAACACGCTTCACCTGGGATTTTTACTTCCTATCAGCAACCATTATCAATGCTTTAAACAGTTTCTTGTGCTTATCCCCATGTTCTTTTTCAAATTATTTTTATTATGGAAAATTTCAGATGCCCAAGTAGTAGAGAGAATTGTTTAATGAACCCTTATTACTCATCATCAGCTTCAACAATTTCCAACATTTTATCATCGTTTCATCCATTCCTCCCACTCATGTTTCCTGGAGTACATTAAAGGCCAATCCTATGCATACAATTTCACGTTTAAATAGTTCAGTATGCATCTCTTACTGATAAGGGTTATTTTTTTTAACATAACCACCATGCTATTATCACACCTAACAAAGTTATCAAAAATTGTCTAATTTCGCTTAATACCTAGTGCATGTTCAAATGTCCTTTGGTGTCTTCAGTGTATCTTTTTCAGTTGATTTGTTTGAAGCAGATAGTCTCTCTCTAGTCTCCTTGCTTCTGTAAAATACCACCCACCCCATCTTTGTTTGTTTTCAAGCCTTTGATTTGTTGAAGAAACCAGGTCATTTATCCTGTAAAATGTTCCACATTCTGAACTTGGCTAAGGGCTTCCTCCTGGTGTTGTTAACTTGTTTCTCTATCTCTTGTATTTCCTGTAACTCACAAAGGATATGCTGATGCATAGTCATGATTTTAACAGGCGTGTCTATTCTACCTTTTACTTTACCAATTTTCCGTTCACGTCCCACTAAGGACAAGTCACAGGACATTCCGAGACCTCTGGAGGAGGCAGTGATGCTGTCATTTATCATATTCTGCCTCAAGCTTCTGTTCCATTTGGTGTAGTGAATATAGAAGAGCTACAGAACCAGACACACCCTGTACCTGGAGCAGCCCTCCCCTAAAGGTTTTGGGAACAATTATTTCCCTCTTTTATCTAAAGGGCAAGTCCTGGTTCCTTTGCAGGTGATGCTGGACCTCAGTTGCTCCCTTGAGGCTGTGAGCTTCACACTGCTGCCATCACTGCTGGACCAGAGATGCAGGGAGGATGGAGAGAGGGAGGAGGAAAATGCTGAGGACTCTGCGTTATTGATGCCTTCACAACTTGGATGAGGCGGCTTCTTTCAGCTGTAACCATTCTGCTCTTAAATTCCTCTGAGTCTGATCCTCCCCAAACCAAAACAAAGCCCTTTCTCCTTAAGACTAATCATTTTCTGCTGGCAGCTGGAATACCTGCTGTCTTGTAGTTATGTTCTTGCTCACAAATGTAAAACAGTCTAATACCGCCCACTTTTCAGTGCTAAGGCTGTAATGCTGTTCCTGCCTGTTTGTTACATTAGGATAGAGATTAGTCCATGATGTAGCCGGAGTCAGAACAATCCTGGCGAAGCCCTTCAATACATAACCCAAATGTGATTCAAAGGGACACAGCACACATGCCACAGTGCCACGGTGCATGTGTAAAAGATATCAAGGAATATTCATGAGCAGAGAAGGATCAGAATACACTGATCTCCACGTTCTCACTGTCCCATGAAGGGTGCGCTTAGGCTGGCACAGTGGACTGTATTCCCATGGCCAGTGTTCCAGGAGTGAGGACGCCCCAAAATGCTCTGTGTAGTTACCGGGACAGCAAGACAGAGACATCTGTGCTACTCTGATACAATAGCAGGTCCATGGTCAAGGATCTGAGCTTGTTAGAAAGTGGCAGTCCCTGGAGCTCAGTGCCTGGCGTCAGCCTGTTCTTCTGAAGAGCAGATTCAGACCTGCTGACCCAAATCCCTAGTCTGATAACAAGAGTGGAGGGAAGGAGCCTCCAGGGCATCTAGCTCTGGGTCTCAGCACATTTCCAGGCTCTGGCTACAACTGCTCACCAGGCTTTCCAGCCCCTGCAAAGACCCTTTCAAGCATTTCCAAGAGCACCAACTGGTTACTTCCAAAGTTACTTCTTAATTCTCCATTTTCTTCTCCAGTATACTCCCACAACTTATTGATGTTCTTCCAGGCAATACACCTTTTCCACTTTGTTATGCTAAACAACATAACAGTTTATTCAATCCATTCTCAATGAAAAAGTTTTAATTTTTCCCCCCTGATAATGGCTTCCCACTCTGCTGTGTTTAACCTTTCTTTCCTACTGGATAGTGGGTTCCTTAATAATTAGCTGGGTGTAGTCCATGATTTTACAGTTACTTCATGTTACCAGTACAGTCTTGCTACAGTATAAAAAAATTAATCCTGTTAAAACTTTAATCTCAAATTTGATATGAAAATTCAAATCTTGGTGTCTTAGTTGGCTTGGTCTGCCATAAGAAAATACTATAGATGGGATGGCTTAAAGAACAGAAATTTATTTCCTCACAGTTCTGGAAGCTGGAAAGTCCAAAGTCAAGGCAGATTTCATTCCTGGGGAAACCTCACTTCCTGGCTTGCAGACGGCCACCTTCTCACTGTGTCCTCACATGATGGACAGAGGGAGCAAGCTCCCTGGCATCTCTTCTTTTTTCTTTTTTTTTTTTTTTTAATACATTTCTTTGGCTTGATTTTTTTTTTAAAGATTTTATTTTATTTTATTTTTTTCCTTTTTTCTCCCCAAAGCCCCCTGGTACATAGCTGTATATTCTTCGTTGTGGGTCCTTCTAGTTGTGGCATGTGGGACGCTGCCTCAGCGTGGCTTGATGAGCAGTGCCATGTCCGCGCCCAGGATCCGAACCAACGAAACACTGGGCCGCCTGCAGCGGAGTGTGCGAACTTAACCACTTGGCCACGGGGCCAGCCCCTGGCATCTCTTCTTTTAAGGGCACTAATGCCATTATGAGGGTCTCACCCTCATGACCTCATTTAACCCTAATTACCACCCAAAGACCCCATTTCCAAAAACCGTCATATTGGAGGCTGAGGTTTCAACATACAAATTTGAAGGGACACAAACATTCAGCCCATTATACTTGCCTGCTCTGCCAAGTAAGTTAGTGCTCTGAATCTGGCTGTTGGTGAAGGGTATATATTAGTTAGGGTAAGTTAGTTGTTATTACAAATAACCCCCCAAATTTCAGTGATTTAACATAATAGAGATTATTTTTGCCTATAAGCTGCTCAGTGTGGTCCTAACTGAGCAGTGTGTTGGGCGGTTAGAGGCAGCACTATCTGCTCCACACAATCATTCAGGGATTCAGGCTGACAGAGTTTGTACCACGTTCATTATGTGGTTCCTAAGGTTGCTGTGGTCATCTTCATCCAGAAGAAGAATGAAGAGCATAGAAGAGCATGTTTGTGGATGTTATTGATTTATAAATCTTCACTATAGATATTATGAATAATAACAATTTTCCCTATTATACCAAAATTTCAGATACAGATAGTAAGGTTTTTAAGTCTTTTTACTTTATCATTTCTGGATTTTGGATATGTTTAGAAAGGCCTTTGCTATCATAATGTTAAAAAATATTTACTTTGAACTTTCTAGGTGGGGGGAAGGGGAGAAGAGGGCAGAGATGGAGAGGAGAAGGAATGTGAAAGTGAAGGAGGAGGCAAGGAGAGTTGGGGAGGGGAGAAGAAGAGAAGGATGGTTTAGTGTTCTAGCGTGCAGACCTCTTGTTTTATAATTTAAAGAATGTCCAGGATTCATAGGCCAAGGCTTATGTGCTTTGTAGAACCCTTGAGGAGTCTGGTTTTCCAAGATTGCCTACTTCATACCCAGCAGCTTCCATGAGCTGAAGGCAATTCTCTGGAGAGTGGGGCAGTTGTGATTCTTTAGTAATAACACTGATAGCAGCTGAGGCACGGGTGTACTAAATCTTATTGGGGTACCAAAACCACCAGCTACAGTCCATCTTTTGCACTAATCAGTTCCACTTTCTTCTTACATTAGTCACTCTATGTGGGCACAGCTTCTCCAGAATTCTGGTAGTTCACAATTTGTAGGAAACTTAGCAAAGGACAAGTAAGACCATTAGTGGAATGAAGTAACTCCTTCCCTCGTCCCCTGGTTTACTGGCATGAGGAGCCCAAAGAGAACAGGTGGTAGCCATAGCTCTCAGTTTAATGGGACTCTTAGATTGTTACTGTGTTCCCTGTTGAAAGCATTCTCTGGGAACCTGAACTTCTAGAACAGTAGATCCTGTTGAGAGGATGGGAGGCAGAAACACCCCAAGTGAATTACTGGGAGTGATGGTGAGTAGAGTCAGTCCTGTTCCATACCTGGTTGTAATACCTACTTATTCTACGCTTTGAGGTCACAGCATCATATAATCATTGTTTATTTAAACCTTTGTGTATAATTCATCCTGCAGTACAGTACCCATCCTTGCAGGGTGTCACCTTCAGCATGGTTCTGCCGCTACAATTTCAAGAGGTCTTTCCACTGCTCTGTCAGCTGGGAGCTTCTGTATGGTGTGGTATGGGGTACGACCGGTGGATCTCATGATCAGATGCTCACTGCCACACTGCCTTTGTTGTGAAGTAGGTTCCTTAGTCTGGGACTTCTGTACAGTCCCGTATTAGAAGATCTTACCTATGTGAGTGCTTGGATAATGGTTCTGAATGAGACACCTTGGGAAGGAGGGACAAACACATGCCCGGTATACATGTCAATCCAGATTAGGCTAAATCTTTGACTTTTCAGGGGCAGAAGAGTAATAATGTTATTTGTTGGCCTCCATGGGGTTGATACAGATTTTGATTTATTTGTTGCTGGAAGGTCACATATCAGTTTTTGCAATAACTATATCAACTGTGGTGAGAGGGAGCCCATGCTGTTGGGCCCATGTATAGTTACCTTCTTTGCCACCATGCATACTCTTTCATGAGCCTGTTGTCCACGCTCTGGGATGTCTAAGGACAGAGGCTGTCATCCTGTGCACTTAGCTGTTTAGTGTTTCTGGTATGGTGGGTAATTTCTGGTGAGCATTAACACTTGATACAAAAGATCCTAACACTTTGTGTCTACTATATGCCTCTTCCCAAGATCTCCTTGTCCCTGATCTTCCAATCTTGCTTCTTCAAGGACCCTGATCAACCGGATAAGCCATTGCCCCTGCTTGTGAGTTTGTACATGTTCTTATCTCAGGCCACTTTTGTGTCTACACAAAGTGGTTGAATTGGAGCACTACCTGACGTTCTGCCCATTGGGAGGAAGTTCGCTTGACACTGTGTGTGGTCATCCCTGAGTAGTGCAATCCACGACCGGCTCACACCAACATAGTGAGGTGACACATTTGTGAGCCAAGCTCACGTTTTTTCCCTCTAAGGTCCTCTGGTTATAGGAACTCCCCGTTAGATCATAGGTAAGGGCTGAGGAAAAGGCAAAGGTATGACAGTGGTAGGTGACATGGAGGTCTGAAACATTTGTTATACAACTAATTAGTGGCAGATATTTTCTGCTTTGTGTGCATATAGTCTCTGTCATAAGTACTTAACTCTGCTGTTGTAGTGCAAGAGCAGCTATAGACAACACCTAAAAGAACAGATGTGTCTGTGTTCCACTACCACTTTATTACAAGAACAGGCAGTGGGCTGGATTTGACCCATGGTCTGTAGTGTGCCGACCCCCGTGCTAGTCCAATCCTGGATGTACTACTTCCATCTTAGAGTGGATTGCTGCTGGGGCCTGACAGTACCCAGGTCATGAAAGGCACCTGTGTCCCATGATCAGATTCACCATCTCTCCCAGGGCCCAGCAACAATGTGGGAGCTGTTTGTTGAATGATGTATAGTTCTCTGCAGCAGATGGCCATGCTTGTTGCCTCAGAGGGCTGGGGGTCTGTGTTGAACACCCTCCTATTGGGAATTGCCAGATATACCAGATTCCACATGGCAACTTTTCCTACCACACGTACCTCTAGCACTATGACATCTGCTGGGTCAGATGACCTAAGTAGTAAGGCTAGTTACTATAGCCTGGACATGCTTCCACTTAAAACCAGCAACTTTTATGTTACCTGATATACAAGTCAGAAAAACATTGCCATAGTATGGGACATGCTGCCTCTAAACTCTGAAGAGAGCTACCGAATGTGGGGCTTGTTTGTTAGTGGCAGGAGATAAAATGTGCAATACCCTCTCCTTTACTTCTGAGAGGATGTTCCACCATGCCCCAGACCACTGGAATCATCAAACTTTAGCCCTGTGGAGAGGCCTCTGAATCTTTGAAGAGTTTTAACAACCTACCATTGGGATGCATTCATGTAACCAAAGCATCCAGAGTACATTCCAGTTCTTGCTCCTCAGAGTCTAATAACATGATGCTATCAATATGTTGGACCAATGTGATGTTCTGTAGAATGTCCAGGTGGCCCAGTCCCTTTTTTTTTTGAAAATATTCCTTACTGATATATAGAAATTATCTTCCATTTTTTTAAAAAATGTTTTTCAAGCGTTATTGAGATATAGTGAAACATAACATTGTGTACATTTAAGGTGTGTAACATGATCATTTGATATATGTATATATTGCAAAATGGTTACCACAGTAAGGTAAGTTAACTCATCCATCACTTCACATAGTTACCTGTGCGGCGTGTGTGTGTGTGTGGTGAGAACATTTAAGATCTACTCTCTTAGCCACTTCCAAGTATACAATACAGTATTGTTAACTATAGTCACCATGCTGTACATTAGATCCCAGAACTTATTCATCTATAACTGGAAGTTTGCACCCTTTGACCAATGTCACCCATTTCCCCCATGCTCAGCCCCTGGCAATCAGCAATCTACTCTCCCTTTCCCTGAGTTCAGCCTTTTTAGATTCCACATATAAATGAGATCATACAATATTTTTCTTTCCATGTCTGACTTATTTCACTTTGCATAATGCCCTCAAGCACCATCCATGTTGTCAAAAATGGCAGGATTTCCTTCATTTTATGGCTGAATAATATTTCATTATATATAAATACCAAATCTTCTTAGTCTATTCATTCATTCAAGGGCACTTAGGTTGTTTCCAGGTCTTTGCTATTATGAATAATACTATAATCGACATAGGCCTGTAGATATCTCTTCAAAGATAGTGATTTTATTTCCTTCACATAAATACCCATAAGTGGAATTGCTGGATCATATGGCAGTTCTATTTCTAATTTTTTGAGGAATCTCCATACTGCTTTCCATAGTGGCTGCACCAACTTACATTCCTGCCAACAGTGCCCAAGGGCTTCCTTGTCTCCACATCCTCACCAATCCTTGTTAGCTCTTTTCTTTTTGATAACAGCCATTCTAACAGGTGGGAGGTGATATCTCATTATGGTTTTGATTTCCATTTCCCTGATCTTTAGTGATGTTGAGCATCTTTTCATGTGCCTGTTGGCCATTTGGATATCTTCTTTGGAAAAATGTCTATTCAAGTCTTTGCCCATTTTTTAATCAGATTATTTGTTTTTTTTCTATTGAGTTGTATGTGTACCTGATACATTTTGGATATTAACCCCTTATCAGATATATACTTTGCACATATTTTCTCCCTTTCTACACATTGCCTTTTCATTTTATTGATGGTTTCCTTTGCTGCGCAGAAGCTTTTTAGTTTGAGGTAGTCCCACTTGTTGATTTTTGCTTTTGTTGTTTGTGCTTTTGTTGTCATATCCAAAAAATCATTGCCAATACCAGTGTCAAAGAGTTTTTTCTCTATGTTTTCTTCTAAGAGTTTTATGGGTTCAGGTCTTATATTTAAGTGTTTAATCTATTTTGAGTCAATTTTTGTGAGTGGTGTAAGATAGGGGTCCAATTTCCTTTCCTTCTTCATGTGAATATCCAGCTGTCCCATTACCATTTATTGAAGAGGCTATTCTTTCCCCATTGAGTATTCTTGGCTCCCTTGTCAAATATTAATTGACTATATGTGCATGATCCAATCTGTTTTTTCTACACCAATAAACATTTCTCCAGTTCTCAGTGGACAGAGCCTGGGAGTCCTACACTTTAATTCAATTCCAACACTTCTACCTGGAGATAGCATTGAATCCCACAGATTAAGGGCTCAGTCCTACAAGATTGCCCTCACTTCACAGGCCAGTTGCAAGTCCAGGTAGTTACCTGTGCTCTGAACAACTGGCTATAAATCAGAGGTTCCCCGGACCCCCTCCTCAAGTTCAATTAATTTGCTAGAGCCGCTCACAGAACTCAGACAAATATTTACTTATGTTTACCAGTTTATTATAAAGGTATTATAAAAGACACATATGAACAGCCAGATAAACAGAAACATATGGAGAGGTCCACAGGGGTTGTAGCATAGGAGCTTCTGTCATTGTGGAACTGGGGTGAGCCACCTTCCTGGCACGTGGCTGCATTCACCAACCTGGAAGCTCATCCAATCTTGTCTAAGAGTTTTTTTAGAGCTTAACTTTAGCACCCCCCACCTTCCCAGTGGTTGGTGGGTGGGCCCGAAAGTTCCAACCCTCCAATCAGTTGGTCTTTTTGGTGACCAGCCCCATCCTGAGTTTCTCTAGGAGCCCCACACTAAGTTATCTCGTTTGTATAAACTCAGATGTGCCAAAAAGGGCTCCTTATGAGTAACAAAAGACACTCCTATCACTCAGGAAATTCTATGGGATTTAGGAGCTTTGTGCCAGGAACCAGGGACAAGGACCTAATGTATTTCTTATTATACCACACATGGCTTATTCACAGGCTCTCCTTTCTGTTCCATTGGTCTATGTGTCAGTGTTTACGCCAGTACCATGCTGTTTGGATTACTAAAGCTTTATAATGGAGCTTGAAATCTGGAAGTGTTGCCTCCAGCTTTGTCCTTTTTTCCTCAGGATTGCTTTGGCTGCTTGTGGTCTTTTGTGGTTCCATAAGAATTTCTTCTTTCTACCTTATGATAAGCAGGAGAAGTAACAGAGCCCTGGGGAAAAATAGAAAGTATAGTCTTATTTGTCCCATGTGAACATAAGCAAATTCTGATCCTCTTTTTCATAGGTGTTCAATGCATTAGGCATGTCAATAGTCATTACCATGTACCAGCAGCTCTGTAAATCTGGTCTATTAAAGATATCACATTCAGAACAGCTGCTGTAAATTGGGACTAATCATCAATTAAGTTTTCAGTAATCCACTATCATTGGCAATGATCCATCCAGTATTTGCAGGAACCGCAATGGTGACTTGAATGGGTCTGCGATGGGGCCACCACTGCTGCATCCTTTAAGTCTTTGAAGATGACATTAACCTCTTTCATTGCCCTCAAGGTGCAATATTGTTTTAATTTTCTTTCTTGGCTGAAGTTAGGAGGCTGTTCTGGGGGCTTCCACTTGGCCTTCCTCACTGAAAAGCTCACACTCAAGAAAGAACCAATGTGAAGTTTCTTGCCAACTCTAAAAATACGTGTCTGGAAACCGGGAAAATGACCAAGTAGGTGTATGGACTCAGAGAACCCACTGAGATTTGGATGGACCTGAGGCAGGACTCAAAGTATTTCCTGTTCCCTATGTGCCTTTCCTCTAACAGGGGTTCATGATGGTGCTTTGGTTCCCCAGGTATCAGTGTCAAATGGGACTATGCACCAAGCAGACCTAAAAAGTATCTAAATATTCTCTTCCCTGTGTGTGATGACTAGAGTAAATGACCTTAGGTACTTTTATGGAAGGACTTGGGGAATTACTGC
Organism: Equus quagga; assembly: GCF_021613505.1. Taxonomy (NCBI): domain Eukaryota; kingdom Metazoa; phylum Chordata; class Mammalia; order Perissodactyla; family Equidae; genus Equus; species Equus quagga. Next base: position 34,245,269 of record NC_060281.1, read on the forward strand.
TGTACACAGTTGTCATCATGTTGCAGGGTACTTCCTCAGGGAACCTAGGCTCCCCTTCAATCAATGGGTTCTGGGTCTGAGATTTGGCTCAGGTCTGGAAATTGGGTAAGGGATTGTAACTTTCTATTGGGGGGCAACTAATCTCAGCCTTCAATTCGTTTTCTTTCTTTTTTTTTTTTTGGTGAGGAAGATTGGCCCTGAGCTAACATCCATTAACAATCTTTCTCTTTTTGCTTGAGGAAGATTGTCCCTGAGGTAACATCTGTGCCAATCTTCCTCTGTTTTGTATGTGGGACACTGCCACAGCATGGCTTGATGAGCAGTGTGTAGGTGTGCACGTGGGATCCAAACCTGTGAACCCCAGGCTGCCAAGGTGGAGTGCACGAACTTAACCACTACACCACTGGGCTTGCCCCAATTCATTCATTCTTGTTCTATTAATTATAATATTAAGCGACACTCTTGTTGGCTGCCCATCTATCTTGCCCCTAGAAACAACACAGTCTGTTAGGCATTTCCATAAATCCCTTGCAGTCAGGATTTACTGGCTTCCATTCTGACATTGCTGGCTATTTTGGCAATTTTTCCCTTGTTTCTACCTTGCTGCCATCTGTTCTCTGGCTTTCTGGGATCCTATTATCCCCATTGATGCTAGGAAGCCTAGTTCTGTAATATTATCTCCTAGAGTCAGTCCCAGACTCCAAAGCACAGACAGTGAGGTTGATACTCTGCTTACCTGCTCATTCCTCATTGCCTGATATGCAGAGTATCCTTTGGGCCCTTCCAAGGAAAACAATCACCTGGTGGGTTTCCAGTTTTATAGGGTAGATTCATACTAGCATGCCCACTTCTCTGAGCCCTTTGATCTCTTCATCTACAATCTGCCATGGCAGTCCTGTCATCTCTGCTTTATTTAACGTGGGCCATCACTTTTTCTTAGAACAGCTTTATTGAGAGGTAGGTCACATATATAATTCAACCACTTAAAAGAACTTATTTTTAGTATATTCACAGAGTTGTGCAGCCACCACCACAATCCATTTTGGAACATTTTCATCACCCCATAACCATTTATTCCTGAGCACTCAGTCCCTATTTCCCTCCAAGACTCCCCTCATCCCTAGGAACACACTAATCTACTCTCTGCACATGTGAACTTGCTTATTATGGACATTTCATATAAATAGGATCAAACAATCCGTTTGATCTTTTGTTTCTGTTTTCTTTTATGAAGCCGAATGTACTGAAGGTTCATCCATGTGTAGCATGCATCCATACTTCATTCCTTTTTATTGCCAAATAATATCCCACTGCATAGAAAACACTTTTATTGATTTATTTGTCAATTGATGGACATCTGAGTTGTTTCAACTGTTTTAGCTATTATGAATAATGCTGCTGCAAACATCATGTACAAGTTTTTGTGTGGACATATGTTTTCATTTCTCTTGGGTAAATACCTAGGAATGGAATTGCTGAGTCATATAGTTAACACGATGTTTAAACTTTGAGGAACTGGCAGATTGTTTTCCAAAGTTGTGGAACCATTTTGAAACTATATTCCCAATGATCAATAACTCTCAATTCACCTCTTCCTCAGACCCAAGAAACCACCAGGTGTATATGTATCATGGCACCTGGAAAGATGCTCAACGTCATTAATCAGTCAGGAAATGAATGTCAAAACCACAATGAAGCACCACTTCACACCCATTAGCATAATATGTTTATATACACATACATATATATGCATATGTTGGCATTTGTATATCTTACTTGGAGAAATGTCTATTCTTTTGCCCATTTTAAAATCAAGTTGTTGATCTTTTTGTTGTTGAGTTGTGTTCTTTGTATATTCTGGATGTTAATCAGTTATCAGATACGTGATTGGCAAATATTTCTTCCATTCTGTGGTTGCCTTTTTACTGTTGATAGAGTCCTTTGATACACAGAAGTTTTTAATTTGGATGAACTCTCATTAGCCTATTTTTGCTTTTGTTACCTGTGCCTTTGGTGTCATATCAAAGAAATCATTGCCAAATCCAATGTCATGGAGATTTTCCCATATATTTTATTCTAGGAGTTTTAAAGTTTTAGCTCTTATGTCTAGGTCTTTGGTCCATGTTATATTAATGTTTGTATACGGTGTAAGGTATGCATCCCACTTCATTATTTTGCATGTGGCTCTCTGGTTCTCTGAGCATCATTTGTTGAAAAGACTATTCTTTCCCCCATTGAATGATCTTGGCACCTTTGTTGAAAGTCAGTTGACCATAGACACATGGTTTTGTTTATGGACTCTCACTTCTATTCCATTGATCTACATGTCTATCAATACACCAGTACCACACTGTCTTGATTACCATTGCTTTGAAGGAAGCTTTGAAATGAGAATTGTGAGGCCTCTTTGTTCTCCTTTGATAAGATTGGCTATTGTAGTTCCTTGAATTTCAGTCTGAAGTTAGAATCAGAGTGTCCGTCCCTAGAAGAAGTCAGTTAGGTATTTGATAGGGATGGTGTTGAATCTATAGATCAATTTGGGGAGTACTGCCGCCTTAACAATAGTAAGTCTTCTAATCCATGAAGGTAGCTGTTCTTTAATTTCTTTTACCAATGTTTCGTAGTTTTCAAAGTATAAGTTTTGCACATCTTTTACTCAATGTATCCCTAATATTTTATTCTTTTAAATGCTTTGATAAATGGAATATTTTCTTAATTTCATTCTTGAATTGTTTATTTTATAGAAATATACTTGACTTTTGCTTATTGACCTCATATCCCACAACCTTGCTGAACTTCTTTATTAGTTCCAATAATTTTTTAGCGGACTCTTCAGGATTTTCTATGTACAAGATCATGTCATCTGTGAATAAAGATGATTTTACTTCTTCCTTTCCACTTTGAATGCCTTGAATGCAAATATTTTCTATTTTCCATTTTGATATCTTCTTTGATCCATTGGTTATGTAGAAGTATGTTACTTGATTTCCACATGTTTGTGAGTTTCCCAAATTTCTTTCAGTTATCGGTTGATTTCTAATTTCATGCCACTGTGATAAAGGAATATACTTTGTGTTATTTCTATCCTTTAAATTCACTGAGGTTTGTTTTATGGCCTATCATATGGTTTATCCTGAGGAGTGCTCTGTGTGCATTTGAGAAGAATGTATATTTTGCTGTGATTGGGTGGAGTGTTCCATAAATGTCTGTTAGGATAATACTGTTGCTTTATAGTATTGTTAAAGTCTTCTCTTTCTTTGTTGATCTTCTGCATAGTTGTTCTATCCATTATTGAAAGTTGTAATCTACACAGAAATGGAAATACAATGATGTACAGCTGAAATTTATATAATATTATAAACCAATGTTACCGCAATGGAAAAAAAGAGAGTTGTGTATTAAAGTCTCCAACTATTATTGTTGTATCATTTATTTTTCTTAATTTCCGTCAGTTTTATTTTCATGTATTTGGTGCTCAGTTCTTAGGGGCATATGTGTTTATAATTGTTTTATCTTTCTGATGGATTGGCTCTTTTGTCATTACAAAATGTCCCTATTTATCTTACTAGCATTTTTTTTAAAAAGTCTCTTGTCTGATATCAGTGTAGCTACTCCAGTTTTCTTATGATTGCCATTTGCCTGAGATATCTTTCTATCCTTTTAATTTTAATCCATTTGTAACTGAATCTCAAGTGTGTCCACTGTGGACAGCATAGATGTACCTTACTTTCAGTCTAGCAATCTGTGCTTTGATTGACTTGTTTAATCCATTCATATTTAATGTTAATGCTGATACAGTGAATTTATGATGCCATTTTACTTTTATTTTCTATGTCTCTCATGTCTTTTTACCCTCTCTATTCGTCGTTTACTGGTTTCTTTTTATTAAGAGGATATTTTCTATTGTAATATTTTAATTATTTAATAATCTTTCACTATATTTTTGAGTAACTTTGTAGTTACTCTAGAGTTTACCATATCCTTATCTTAATTTATCAAAATCCACTTCAGATTTATATTAACTTAATTTCAGTGAGATATACAAATATGTCCTTCTATAGCTCTATTTCTACTTCTTCCTTTTGGGGCTGTTTTATTGTACAAATCACATATAAATAGGTTACAAACATGACAATATATTGTAATAATTATTACTCTGTATAATTTTGGAGAGTTTGTGTTGCTACATCTACATCATAGGTCACTAATCTTTTCTTCTGCAATATCAGATCTGCCATTAATTCCATCTCACATTCAGTGTATTTTTCCACTTGACATTTTCATCTCTAGAAGTTTGATTTGGGTGTTTATATACTTTCATGTCTCTTATGTAACTTTTGGAACATAAGAAATACATTTACAATAACTTTTAATGTCATTTACTGCTAATGCTAACATCTGTTATCAGTTCTAAGTTAGTTTAAATTGATTACTTTTCTCTGCCTTATGGGTTGTATTTTGTTTTCTTTGCATGCCTGGTTATTTTTTATTTGTTGCCAGACATTATGATTTTAGCTTATTAGGTGCTAGACCTTTATGCATGTCACAAATATTCTTCAGCTTTTATTTCTGGGACACAAGTTATTTGCAAATTGGTGGATTATTTTGGGTCTTGCTTTTAATATTTGTTTGGCAAAACAGGAAAATGTTTAGACCAAGGTAAATTATTCCCAACTTCTGAAATAAGACCCTTCTGCAGACTCTACCCAATGCCCAGCAAATTATAAGGTTTTCCAGTCTGGTTGGTGGGAGTGAGGTCTATTCCTAGCCCTGTAGAGCTATAGGTACTGTTCCCTGTAGTCTTTCTGGATTAGTCTTCCCCTATCCTTGGATAGTTTCTTTAGGTCCATGCACTGATGAGTTGAAGTCTTGAGGGGAACTCTTTGTAGACTTCCAGTCCTGTTTCTGTTCAGCTCTCTTCTCTGCCTGCCTTAACCTTCAATTCTGGCTGTGCTGGCATCTCCAGTTCACAACTCTGTCCCCTCAACTCAGCGAGACTGCTGGGCTCTGTTAGGGCTCCTCCTCCCTGCAAGGTCCTGGACGCTCTCTCCAGGAAGGAAGGTGGGCAACTGTAGGCCTCACTTCTTTTGTTTCCCTTCTCTTAGGGATCAAATCCTCTGCTGCCTGTTGTCCAAGGTCTGAACATCATTGTTTCTTATATTTAACTGAATTTGCAGTTGTTTAAGACGGGAGAGTAAGTCTGGTCTCTTTATCCCATCATGACCCAAAACAAAAGTCCATAAACTGAGTTTTTAATTCAAATTGTTTTAATTTTAATTTTTAAAGATTTATTTAGTTCTTTTTAAAATAAGATAGGTTATATTTAGTTTCCTATGTCCTACAAGTATGTTTAACTTTGTCCTTTTTTTCTGCAGGCATTTTCAATTTTTCATTTTTTTCTTTACATCATATATATTTATATGTTTATATCATATCTTGGTTATGTCATAGTCTATGTCTCATAATTCCAATATTGAAATATTATGAGCCTCTTTACACTATCTTTTGTTTTACTGCTTCTCATAGTCTTTTTTCCATTTGTACTTACATGTTTCTTGCTATGAGCTGCTTATTTTTCCTTGTGTAATTATTTGTGTAAATTCTTTGATAACTAGGTTAATTGTAGATTTCTGTAGTTATTTGTGTTTCTTTCTTCCAATTTTTGGGTCATCATCAATCCAGGATAATTATAAACTAAACTAATGCCATCAAGTTATTTTGGCCCCAAGTGGTAAAGTAAATTTAGACTATAAATCAGATGAGGTGTAGCTATGATTACAAATTCTCAGAAACAGTTGTTTGCTCCCTTCTTTTGCTGGCTCAAAGGCAAATTTCCTTGGAATACTCTTGTATTAGAGGATGAAGCAGGTTTTATTTTGTTTCACCCTTACTCTGAGGATATGAACCTTGTTTCCCCACATTTCTGGGGAGGGGATGTGTCTTATGCTCCCCACATGAATAAGCTCTGAGCATCATTTCCGGTGTATTACAGCTCATGAACCCAAGACAACCAAAGCTAAGGTTTTTACAGATTTAGAAAATGCCCTAAGGATAAAAACAACTTTTCTCTCTGAATTATTTGTCCACACTTATATATTGGTCTAAATCATTATTCTCTTGATTATTCTACTATACTTTTGGATGCTTTTTATATTTTATCTATTATTTTTAGCTGTTTTTGGTGCAAAAGGCAGCCTTAAAACTTAGCCTACCATGTTATGGAAATGGAATCCCCATGATCTATTTATTGATTCCTGATATTTATCTGGCTCCAGTGTAGGTGCTAGAATACAAGTCCACCTAAACTAATGGTACTTAGTGTGGTCTGTGAGCCAGTGCTGGCCTGTGAGGTGTTTGTTTTCAGCCCACAATAAGATACGTATAGAAATTGAAAGTGAGTGTCAGCAAGTAAACCTCTACGTCATCTTGGCGCAGATTGGTAATTGTCAAGGTAAAGATGAGCATTTACATCATGCCATTGGATCTGCTAAAACAGTTTGATTATTAGCTCTTCATGGATTGGAGATTGAACAGTACAGTGTCTAAACTAGAATGGTTTTTAGAATTTTGGGGTCCATAAATACTGATAAATGTTATAGCTACTCTCCCAAGAAATATGTGCATATACTAAGAAAAATAACAGTTAATATAAAATGTCAGCGTGTATATATGGATCCTCTGAAGTCTTATAGATTTTAGTTCTTTAGTCCTAGCAAGAGACAAAGGCAGGGAGAAGACATTTTGAATAATCACTCCATCATCCCACAGTGCCACTCCATTTATGTGTGAGCATAGACTAGACAAAAGCTGGACCCCATAAGACCATCAAGGGAATGAGTTGAAAGATGTTATTAGTCACTCATTCATCCAACCAAACTGGAGTGCCTACAATGTTCAAGGTCAAGTTCTGGTCTCAGATCACTGCTCCAAAAATTGAAATTTGTCATTCTTTTTCCATCCCTCACACCAAGCCACACCCCTAGAACCTCTATCCTCTTCTCACGTTAGGAGAATTCCACATTGAAAGAGTCTTGGTGGGAGGCAGAAACTATCTCTATCCAAAAAAGAGGGACACCCATTCTTGCAGTTGGACATGGCATGAGGTTTCACCAGTCAGATGACCACATGTTGGACTCTGACTCAGGATGTGGTGACTCAGAAAAGCTGGGACTGTGCAGAATGCATTTGGCAAAGGTGGCGAGTGGCAGCAGTATCATCCAGTTGCCAGGAGCAGCAGAGACAGCAGTCCTAGCCGCGGGATCATCTCCAGCATCAGGAGAGTCAGTGGTAGGAGCAGTGGCATCTGTGCCCAGCAGCAGTGGCAGCGATTCCTATGTGGGACCCGAGGCCCCAATACTTTCTCTATTTATCTATCTATATACATTTATGTTTCAATTAGAACAGTTTGGAATCCATTGTTCACACCAAGAAGGGAGTGAGAAATTCATATAGGGAATAGTTTCAGAGAGAAAGGATGCAGAGATTTTTTTCCAGCTTTATTGAAGTATAATTGACATATAACATTGTGTACGTTAAAGGTGTACAACCTGTTGATTTGATACACTTATATATTACAAAATGATCACCACCACGGAGTTAGCTAACACCTGCATCACGTCACATGATTACCATTTCTGTTTTGTGGTGAGAAAATTTAAGAACTCTCTTAGCAACTCAGAGATTTTCTTTTGCTGAGCTGATAACCACTTCCAAAATCTTCCACCTGGCGATACCCCGTGGTATAGAAAATAACATATATCTCCCAGCATATATCTTGCCCCTTTCTTCGCAGCAAAAAAACATTTACATGTGAATTTAAGACCCCTCCCTGAACACTCTCTGGTCATGGGCTCAGCGGTTCCTAATCTGGCTGAGCACCAGGATTGCTTGTGGGCTTGTTACAAAATACTCAGGCCTCTCCCCAGACCCACTATCCCAGAATATTGGGCAAGGAGCCCAAGAATCACTTATTTTTGCTAGCCCTACATCTGAGATTGATGCACAGCCATGGGGGAATCCTGGTCTACATTCTTGCTAATAATGTGTGATCTAAAGACCAGTAGCATCACTACCAAACAGGTTATAAATGCAGAATCTCACGCTCTACTCCAGACTGTCTAGATCTTAAGAAGATGTCCAGGGATTCCTGTGCACAGGAAAGTTTAGGACTCCCTGGTCTCCATGCCTTCTAGATGTGGTGTCAGAACTGTGCAGTCTACTCTGCGTGTGCACTCTGATGAGATCACGTAGCACTGGGGGGTCCCGAGTTCGGTCCTTGTTCCTTTCTTTTCTATAGTCATCACTCCCTTGGTGACTTCATCAGTTCTCAAGGCTTTAGATATCATTTATATGGTGTCACCTCCCAAATCTATTTTTTCTAACCAAGACATCTCACATAACTCCAGAGTCATATCCAACTGCTAACTGCACCTGTACTTCTAATAAACAACTCAAATTCAGCATTTCCTAAATCGGATGACTATGATGCCACTTCCACAAATGTGTTTCTTCTATCGTCCTCTCCAATTCCACTGAAGACACTCTGTATTTCTACTTGCACAGTCTGAAATTTTGGGTGTCCTCCTTGATCCTCTTTCTCATAACGCAGATTTAATCCATTAGGAGATGCTGTAAAGCCCATCTTCAGAATGTATCCAGAATCCAAACACTTCCTATTATTTTCCCTGCTCACACCCCAGACAAAGCAGCTAGCATCTCTAGCCTGGGACACGGCACTAGTCTCCTACAGTTTTCTCTAGTGGTTGCTCTCCCTTCACCTCTTGATTCTGCACAGCACCACACTGATGCTTCTCAAGAAGTCACACTACATCGATCTTCTGTTTAAAACCCTCTTGTAACTCCATATCTTATTCAGAGAAAAGTCAAAGCCTCTCAATATCCTCAAGGTCTACATGACCTGGGTGTAATTCGGACCTCATCTCAATTACTCTCTGCTCCAGCCACACCAGCCTCCTCCCTCTTCCCAGAACACACAGACACACTCCTGCCCTAGTGCATCTGCACTGGAGGTTCCCCTGCCTGCAAACAACTTCCTCCAGACATCCTCGTGGATAAATTATGTCCTTGAAGTTTTTCCTCAAGGTCACCTTCCCAATGAGGCCCGCACTGACCACCCTAGGAAAACAGCCATCTTCCCTGTCCCCACACACTTCTACTCTGCATCACCTTCCTCAAAGCACTTAAAACTTCTAACATAAACACTTCCCTTATTTACTATGCCTATAACATACAGGCAGCCCCTCACCACTGGAACACATGCTCTCCAAGGTCAGCAATTTTTGCCTACTTTTAATTCACTGAGGTTTCCTAGATGCAATAATAATTTGTCACGTATCTGGCAAATCAGTTGAATGAATGATCAGTGTAGAGCACCTTGCTATTCTAGAGACAGTATCTTTCTTAACGTAACCTCAGGTCACACGCTGTTTTGTGGCAGCTACAGCACAACGTCCACTCACACTGACGTCAATGCCCCCTATGCTTTTCTGACAAGTGCTGCTCTCCCCTCCCTCCCTCCCACAGCCGCCCTCCTGCACACTCACACACAATTATATTTCTCTCCTCAGAAAAGACAATTCTAGGTTTATGAGTCCTATTTTCCAACCAATTGTGAATCTAAAGTAGACTCAACTTCCTAAATCCATGAGTTTGGATTGGAGCCAGCACCAGGATGACTAGAGCTAAGGGTAGAGAGAGGGGGCAGGCTGCAGAGAAGACAGTTATACAAGAGGAATGTATCTAAGATGAGAACCTATCAGATCCCTAGATGGGAAGAACAATGCAGGAAACAGCCCTAGAAGGAGGGCAAGAGCTGGATGAGTCTGAAAATTCATCTCTCGATACCACAGAGTCTCCTGTGTGCAGGGGCCACCCTAGCCCTTGTGGGGACAATGACAGGCAAAATAACTCCTGCTGCTGTCAGACACAGGGGACACCCAGAAAAAAATGAGATCAGAACTCTAAACATGAAAAACTAGACATAATAAAAAAAAATCCCCAAAGAAACAAAATACAAACACACAAAATGTAGGGGCTGAGGGCTGGACCCTGGCCAGAGCCTAGGCTGACCCAACCAGACAGAGCTCTCACTGACCATGGTCCTGAAGACAATGTCCAGGTGATATCCTCATCCCTGTGATCACAGGTCTTGGTGGGACAAGGTTCTACTGAACAGACCAGAACAAAGGAGCAGCAAAGATGACCCAGCCAAAGAATGACAATATCAAAGCCTGTGATGCACTGAGCACTGACTAGGCACAGGCCCTGTCCACGCTGGGCTCCTCACAGCCTTCTCCTGTCCACACCTGCAACAGATTAAGCACAGCAAACAAATTCTGGAATGTTCTCCGTGCGTCCGTTTATTTCCTCTCTCCATCTTTAGGAATCTTCTCCTTTAATTAAACATAAATCCCTTATGACAAGAATTAGAAAAAACAAATTCATATCAAGATTCCTATTTTCAGTAAGGAAGCAAATCATTACTACTCAGTGCAACAGGAAGTTAAGACAGGGATGGGGATGGTCCAGCCCCGCCTCTGCTGGAACAAGAAAGTCATCAGGGAAAGAGGAAGGTCACTGTGGGGAGGAGGTCGTGGGGGATGGGGTGGGCCAGTCTCCCCACCTCCTCTCATTATGCTAAATGGAACACAGACAGGTTCAGATGCCAGTTACTGAGAGCGAAGTCAGGGGATGTGAAGTCCCAAAGTGGGAGTGTGAACAAATCTTGCATCAGTTGGTCCCCACAAGGTAGCTGTCTCACACCATGAAAGAAAATAATCATGAATAAATTCACGTCAGTCACATTAAGTGTTGAGATTCTCAACAGCCCACTGCATGTTCAAAATGTCCCAATCAAAGAATCCTCATAACCCAGTCGTGTCCCCTCTCTCCAATGCCACTCCCACTTCACACCCGCTGGAGTCTCACCTTAGGATCCACGAGAGACACATCAGAGCCCTGGGCACTGTCACTGCCTGGGGTAGAGCAAAAGCAAGACCTGGCCAGAGCCCAAAGGAGATGAGACTAAAGGAGGAACTACGGGGTGAGTGAGCTCCCCCACAGGCTCCAGTCTACACTATCCGGAGTGTTTCAAGGATCAACCTCCCAACTCAAACTTACTTGCAGCCTGCAAGTAACCCCCTCTTTTTTTCACCTGTGGGAAGAAAACAGGGAGAAGGCTGGGCCATGAGATGCTAGAAGAACCCCCTAGTCCTGGACCACAGGGAAGTTTCCAGAACCGTGACTGAAGACCCAGGACAGGATCGGGAAACAAGAAGAAAGGAGATATGTGGGGACTGGACCGACTGCCCTCCTGGAGCTCTGTTCTCAGCCGTGACCTTCCCCTCCGACCTTCAACTGCTGGGAATCAGGTTCCCAGCACCAGAATTATCAAGGTGAAGAAATCTCTTTCATTTTCACAAGCGCTTTAATAAGAGTGTTAACAATCAGCTCCAGAGTAGTGAGCACACGTGTGTGGATGGGACTTCCCATTAATGAGGCAGGGCAAACTTCTACCTGGGCTTGAAACCCCCAAATGGGACAAGAAAACTCAAACCCCCACTCCATTCCCTACCTGAGCGCTTCTTCCTCCACATCACAGCTCCAGCCACCAGAGCGCCAGTGGCCACAGTTCCAAGGAGAACCAGGCCGACAATGAGGCCCAGGGTGGCGATGGTGGACTCAGTAGGCAGCTCTGGAGATGGAAGGGAACGTGAGGGGCTCTGACCTCAGGCTTGAGTCCTGACCTTGCTGAAGGTCTCCAGAAGGGCTCCTGATTTCCCTGAGAAGAGGCTCTGAGCCCACGGCTCCCTCCTTACCCCATCTCTGGGTGACGGGCTCAGACAGCCCCTCGAGCTGCACATGGCACATGTATCTCTGCTCCTCTCCAGAAGGCACCACCATAGCTGCCCACTTCTGGAAGGTCCCGTCCCCTGCAGGCCTGGTCTCCACAAACTCTGTGTCCTGGGTCAGGTCCTCCCCGTAACGCTGCCAGGACAGGGTGATCTCCGCAGGGTAGAAGCCCAGGGCCCAGCACCTCAGGGTGACTTCACGGACAGATATGGGGTGGTGGGTCACATGTGTCTTTGGGGCGTCTGAGGAGGAAGAATTATAAAATTCATTCACACTTTCAGTTACCTCCATGGGCCACTAAAGCAGCACTCACGTGACCATCCTGAGAATGGACAGGACAATTAGTTCGGAAGGAGGAAGCACGTAAGCCAGACAGCAGCCTGGACTTGGGGATCTGGAATAATCTTTTTTTTGGAAAGTTCTAGAATCAGGGTGAGAGTCCACGGTAAGACGCCAGGTCTCAAAGGAGGAGAACACAGACTTCTGGTCCTGACCTGGGTGGAGGGTGAACGACTCAGAAAAG
>NC_060281.1:34257672-34258164 GCF_021613505.1 Equus quagga
TGGGGTAACTATTCTGGTTCCAAACTGATTCGGCTTGAACTAAAAAGCCTGACTTGCGGCCTATTAAACATATGTTGTACATCTGCTTAACCATTAAAGTAAAGAATGCACTCTTTTAAGATAAGAATGCAGACTTCCCCTCCTACGCCATGTTGGTAATGTCCTATAGGTAACGTCTGACATCACAGTCATATTGACCTGCTAATTTGTAACTGAATGTGAAAATATATCCTGGGTGTGTTTAATGTATGTTCTTTGTTCTAGAAAGATATAAGACTGTACTGAAAACCATGCTTCTCCTGAACGCTTCCTAAGGCCTTCCAGGTTTATAATGCTCACTCTGGCTCAAGTAAACTCACCTTATTTCTCTTATCTATGGGATAGTTATTGGTTATTTTGCGACGACACCGGGACCCCCCCCACCCCGCCCCGTGACGCTGATTGGCTTCTCTAGAAACCAGACACCCAATGGGAGTGAGAACTGGGGCCGCG
>NC_060281.1:34258174-34260767 GCF_021613505.1 Equus quagga
TTTGTCCATGTGGGTCTTAGACATATCCTTAAAATACAGCATGCCCAAGAAGTTGAATTAACATGTATTTTAACAACTAGAGTGTACAGACATTAACCCAAACATGATTATTACCTTAAGGCCATAAGTGTTCAAAAATGCCCATCAGTGGAGCTAATCCTTATGTATATTACACTGGGGCTCTTGGTGTTGTTTTCATTAACCTGGTCAACATGTAGGGATATAAGTCTTCGCTTAGCCTAAGAGGAAGCATTTATTGAACACGATGTGTGTCAATTACCTTGTAGGCCCTGTGGATCCACTTGTAAAATTATAGAGCAGAAGATGTAAACCTTAGAATGCCACCACCTTAGAATTCTCTACCTATTGCTCCTTCCCACACTTTCAGCCCAAATTCAAGCAATTCTATTTCCCTTCACCCTGGTACCCCTCTCCTAGATGAAAATATACGTGAAAGTTTTATAGCTGTGGAGTGAAGAATTCTCTAAGCATGACCCAAAGATGAAAAACCATAAAGAAAACATAAAACTTCTCTATGTCAACCACACACTCGCAAAGATAAATACACATGCCAGTAATCAAACTCAGAGACACACAAAAAATTGTGACAGACAAAAGGATAAAAACATGGCCAATGTTCTTCAACCAGAGACCACCAGGAGCACTCCTGTGGGCAAACAACTTGGGTTTATTACTTGTTGCTGCGAGGGAGAATGCACACCACAGGGACCACAGGCCATCTGAGTCTGAAGGTGTAAGAACATATACGGGATTTGGGCTTTGGTTGGGTGATTTGGGGGAGGGTCTATAGAAGCAGGGGCTCACTCTAGATTGGGTGTTGTCAGGAAGTGGGGGCAATTCTATGATTGGGCATCTCAATAAATCTTATCTGTAGACGTGGCCGACTAGAGCAAGAACAAAGCTGTAATTGGAGCTCATATGAGCCAGCAGAGGGATATGTTCGGTATTTTGTGAGTTTCACAGTGCCTTGTTTTGCTTAGGTGATGTAGTGATCTTGTTTTCTCTCACTTTTTCACATTCTCAGAGTGTCCTTGTCTGGTGTTGATGTTCTTTGAGATGACTTATGTCCAACAGGAGAATAACATGCCAAGTGGTGAGCACCAGGCCAGCTTCTGACCACACTGAAGGCTCGCTGTAAGTGTCAGACCAGTACCCAATGTTGGGGCTGCTTTCTCTTCTTTCTAAATTCAATATTTTAAAATAACTACAACTGGATCAAAAAATAAAGAATATTATAAAACAATTTGGAAAAGCAGAAATGACAATGTCAAATAAATATATTAGTAATAAATGTAAACAAAAATGAGAATGTGGAATAAAAATGGGAATTAAAACCAAAAGTCTATCAGCTTGGCAAAGATGAAGGTAAGTCATGAGAGTATCAACCAGAGGGGAGGGAAAATACATGTCATAAAGATTAATAGACTGGAAAACACACAAAATCTTTAGAGGGAGCTTTTGAAAAATATCTCAACAATTTAAATGTGCTTACATTTTTTTTAATTTTTATTTTTTGTGAGGAAGATTGTTGCTGAGCTAACATCTGTGCCAATCTTCCCCTATTTTATGTGGGATGCCGCCACAGCATGGCTTGACGAGTGGTGCCAGGTCCATGCCTGGGATCTGGGCCTGCAAGCCTCAGGTCCCTGAGTGGAGCACGCGAACTTAACCACTATGCCACTGGGCTGGCCCCTAAATGTGCGTACATTTTGACACAGAAAATTCTCTTTTAGGAATTTATCCTAAGAAGATAATCACATGTGTTCTTAAGTCATACTCCCACTAAATAGTTCAGATGGAAAAGTCATGGCAAGCTGGAGAAAAGACCTACGAGAAAATCAGTCTATCAATCAAGGGATTCCAACATGTTAATAAAACCACTTTCAGAAATAATGGAGGCTAGGAAATGATAAAAAAATTTCAAGAAAATTTCTTGGAGTTTAGAGACAAAAATTTACATTTTGAATGGCTTAAGTTCTTACTACAGTAGATGAAAACAGACCCACACCATGACAATCACAGTGAAGTTTCAGAAAGATGGTGGAAAAGAAGAGACCTTGAAATCTTGAAGAGGCAACAAACACAAGCCTGGAGGCTAGAAGACATTGCAGCAATGCCTTCCAAATACTGAGGAAAAAATATTCCAACACAGAGTTCTATATCCAGTCAAGATGTGAGTAAGGGCTAAGGCAGCCTAAAGACATTTTAGATGTTTAGAGTTTCAATGTTTTATTTTCCATGTTCCTTTCCTCAGGATATTACTGGGCAAAGTGGGGAACAAGGACGGACAAAACCAAAAATGGGGAAAAATGGGATCTAGGCAAGAGGCGAGCCAGAACAAGAGAGAGTCAAAGGTTCCCAGGATGAAGTGAAGGAGATCGAAGATGTCAGCCCTGCCTCAGGTGTGCAGGAAACCAGTCCACGTGGGGCAGGACTGAGGGCTGTGGGACAGGTGTCCGTGAAGAGTTGAAGCTGGTAGCATACCAGATTTGCTCAAATATGTTCATGAACATTTAGATCCTGGGGAGAGTAGTGGAATCATTTAAACCAAGCAAATGAAGAAACAAGGTAT
>NC_060281.1:34260867-34261879 GCF_021613505.1 Equus quagga
AGACCTGAGGGGAGAACACACCAGTGTTTGTACCTCCCTACAGTGCCGAATACCTGACAGCTGCTCTGGCTCATTACTGTCTTGGAGTCAGGATCCCAAGATGCAGGGGCCAGGGTCTCACACCTCCTGCCTGAGTTCAGCGCCCCGGGGATCTGGAATCGGAGCCTGTGCGCGGATGTGAGCTGCCTGCCTACCTCTGAGCAGATTCCAGAACAGGGACCCTCGCTCTGGAGCCGAGGCGGGACCCGAGAATGGAAGCCAACCTGGTTGGCAGTGAGCTTCCAGACCTACCTGGAGAGCACGTGCCTGGAATCACTCCATAGATCTCTGGAGAACTGGAAGGAGATGCCACTTTGTGCAGACACCAGGGGCAGCCTCCCTGGACCTCCTCTGAGGCTGGGGATGTGTCCACAGCACTGTCCCTAAGGACGGAAGAGAGCAAGACATCGATCAGAAAACCCTCCCCGCAGCTTAAGGGGTTCCGATGGGGAGGTGAAATTTTTCCGGAACTCTAAATGCTTTACCTTGGCCCAGCGCTTTCTGGGACGTTTAGGGACCACGAGGCTTGGGGGAGAGAAGGTAGGAAAAAAGACTGAGACATAATGGAAGGGCAGTTTCCCTTTGAATTTGACCTTGAAGACCAAGCTCTGCCTGGGTTTCTTTCTCTCAGATTTTACCCTAAACCTCTTTCCAAGGCCTGCTGCTCTATGTGCCCCTTCCTTTACCTGTGATGGACCAGAGCTCTCTTCCTGTCACGGATGCTTCTGTGACCTCCTCTTCTGTGTGTCTCTCCTGCAGCCTAGAACCTGCTCTAAAAGAGCATTTCCTCCGAGGCTGCTGTGAAGGAAGCCCGTGTTTGACTTTCTACTTTCCCTCCCAATTCTACTGTCTATTCCCAAAGTGGTTACATACGCCTCTGTTTAGTGAATCGTGGGAAGAAAATCAATGGAAATTTTGCAAGTGTTACTGTTCAGAAACACCACAAATTATCTCAGCTTTTTTAGCTGAAAAT
>NC_060281.1:34261979-34268050 GCF_021613505.1 Equus quagga
ACTGTTCAGAAACACCACAAATTATCTCAGCTTTTTTAGCTGAAAATAAGTTCTCTAACTTTGTTCATCTTTTTAAAAATTGCTTTCGTTATTGTAGATTTTTTATGTTTTCATATAAGTTTTTTCAATCCACTCATCAATTTCTACCAAAAGCCTCCTAGAATTTTGTTTGGAATTTTGTTGAATCTACAGACTAACTTGGGGAGAATCGTCATCTTAACGTTGAATCTTGCTATCCAAGAAAAGAGGATCCATTTATTTATCCTTCTTTACTTCCTCTCAGCAGTGTTTCTTGGTTTTCAGTGTCTTAGTTTTCTGAGGTCTGAGACATTGTTTGTAAGATTTATTCCTACGAATTTGATGGTTTCTGGTACTAGTGTACTTGCAGCGATATTTAAATTTCATTTCCAGTTATTCGTTGCTTATATATATTTGGTGGGTATTTTTGTATATTAACCTTGTGTCCTACTAGCTTGTTTTGCTGAAAGATTTTTGTAGCTGAGATCCTGAGTGATGTTTGTCCATAAATTTCTTTCTTTCTTTTTTTCAATTTTGTTGTTTTAAATTTTAATTTATTAAGTTTAAATTTAACAAAATAAATTTATTCGTTCCATCTAACTTGACATAGAGTTGTTCACAGCATTCTCTCACTATCCTTTTAATGTCTGTAGGATCTGTGATAGTAATCCCTTGTTCATCCCTAATACTGTGATTTTTGTTCTCTCTCTCTCTTTGTTTTCCTGGGTTTTGGGGCGGGGGGGGAAGGTTGGAGATTGGCCCTGAGCTGACATCTGTGCCGGTCTTCCTCTATTTTTTGGAGTGTTGGCGCGGCCACAGCATAGCTTGATGAGCGATGTGTACGCCCGCGCCCAGGATTAGAACCTCGAACTTCAAACCCCAGAACTAAGCGAGAGCGCGAGAACTTAACCACTATGGTGCCACCGGTATGGTCCCTCTCTTTTTTTCTTGGTTGGTCTGCCTAGAAGTTTGTCAAGTTAACAACAAACAAAGTTTTCTCTTTGTTAATTTTCTCTATTGCTGCCCATTTTCTATTTAGTTGATTTCTACTCTTTGTTATTTCCTTCCTTTAACTTACCTTTTTCTTGCTCTTCTTTGTCTAGTTTCTTTTTTTTTAAGATTTTTATTTTTCCTTTTTTACCCCAAAGCCCCCCAGTACATAGTTGTGTGTTTTTAGTTGCGGGTCCTTCCAGTTGCTGCCTGTGGGACGCCGCCTCAGCATGGCCTGATGAGCGGTGCCATGTAGTCGCCTAGGATTTGAACACAGGAAGCCCTCAGCCCGGAAGCAGAGCGCGGGAACTGAACCACTCGGCCATAGGGCCGGCCCCTCTAGTTTCCTTTTTCTTTCTTTCTTTCTTTTTTTTTGAGGAAGACTGACCCTGAGCTAACATCCGTGCCCATCTTCCTATACTTTATATGTGGGACGCCTGCCACAACATGGCTTGACAAGCAGTGCCATGTCTGCACCCCGGATCCTGGCCAGTGAACCCCGCGCCCCGGGAGCAGGAATGTATGATCTTAACCGCTGAGCCACCAGGCAGGCCCCCCCCCTAGTTTCTTAAGTTGCAACTTATGTCACTGATTTCAGATCTTACTTTTCTAATCCAAACAGTTAAATCTTTAAATTTCCCTCAAAGCACTCCTTTAGCTGCATTCCACAAATTTTCATATATTTTTATTGTTACTATTCAATTCTAAATATTTTTGGGCTTCTCTTGTGATTTTGTCTTTGACCCATAAATTATACAGAAGTGAGTTAATTTCCAGATATTTGGGGCTTCCTATACTATATGCAATGAGTGTAACTTCTAATTTAATTACATTATACTCAGAGAATATACTCTGTATGATTGCTATTCTTTAAATTTATTAAGATGTGTCTTCTAGGACAGTACATTGCCCATCTACCTCATGCCCTTGAAAAGGTTTATTCTTCAATTGCTGGATGTCATGGTCAACAAAGGACAATTAGATCAAGATGGTTGACAGCTCTTTTCCAGATTCTCTCTTCACTGATAGTTTGTTTTGTTCTATCAATTGCTGAGAGATGGGTTCTAAATCTGTTTTGCTTGTGGAATTGGAGGAGCAGGGTTTTTTTGTTTTGTTTTCGTTTTGATTCCTCTCTCACCAACGCGTGTGCGCAGCTTTGCCAGAGAGGAGTCTCGGCCGCTTGTTTCGGTGAGGACCGAGCCCAAGAGGCTGTCAGCTTCCCCAGATGGACGCTGCGCCAGCAAGGCGGCCCCTGGGCCCAGGAAGCTGAGGTCTGACGTTGTCTTTGAACAGAATTGTAAAGAAAAAGACACGTTCCCTGGCCTTGGCCCTACAGAGACGTGTCAACATGTCCCAGGGAATGAGTCGCCCAAGGACGACAACGGGAGTCCTGGCTTTCGTTTAGCTCCTCCCTCAGGGCCTGGGGTCCCCTCTGCTTTCCAGATAACGACCCCCAGCCGACGATGCCCGCCCCGAGGCTGATCAAGGGACCCCAAGATAACCCTCTGCTGGGGCCAAAGTGCCCGCAGGAGGTGACTCATTTGGGACCGGCGAGGCGAGGCGCGCGCACTGTGCTGCCAGTCCCCCCAAGCCTGCCCGGGGCAGAAAGCCTTCCCGGAGCAGCACCAGGACAGCAAAGCCCTGTTTGGGAGCTTATTGAGGCCGCGGATTCCGCTACGGAACTACCGCACCAGGCGGGAGGCAGAGACTGGTGACAAGCAGATATGGGAACCTCAGACCCTGGTGTGAAAGGGCGACAAGTGACTTAGTGACTCGAGGCCTTAGGAGCCAAGAACGGAGCTAAGGAAGTGGCTGCCCAGGCCAACTAGGATGAAAAGGAGGGATGGGGGCCGCCAGGCTGGAAACGGGGTGCGGGTGCATTTTAGCCGGTTTCTGACAACGTGGCAGAGGAGTCCCGGCAGCGGGCGCGGGACCGGGGCGCCAGGGTGGGACCCGCCACCTTTGGGCTCCGGAAGTGAGTCGCAGGCCCGGCGCTTGCAAGTCGCCGGCCTCCTCCCCGCCATGTTCATCTTTTCCCCTCTTTCTTCCAGTTCTGCCCGCTTTTCCTCCCTCTCTTGCCCCTCGGACTGCAAGCCGAATCAACCGTCCTTCCTCTCTGGCAATTGGGGTAGAGATGGCAATGAGGGCGGCGTCAGCCTTTCCAACTGAGGTTTATGGAGACATCCCCGGTCGTGCTATCAGGGCCTTAACGTTTGCATCGCGCTCCCTGGTTACAGAGCACTTTCCCGAGAGCTTTCCTCGCCGCAGCTACGAGGGAGGGTCTGATCATCGCGCGCCCCAGGAGGGAAAGTGAGGCCTGACCGAGGAGGCCGGCCCCAGGACACCCAATCCTTCCGCAGGACCAGAATCCAGGCTTCTCAGAGATGGAGCGGGTCTTCCAAGGGCCAGAAGACATTATATTGCCAGCCCAGGACATTATGCTTCCCAGCCTGCTTATGGGATCGCGCCGCCTGCTTACGACAAATCAGGACAGGAATGGCGTTTACTCTCCCCTGTGCCTGCCCAGGGTGGGGTCTCCTGGGCCTGGCAGCTTGCTCCAATGACTCGGCTTTCCAGGCCAGAGGCGACCTCACCTCCAGAATCTGTCCCTGAAAGTGAGGAAGAAAATCAGTATGCATGACCTCAGAAGTTTACCACCGCAAACCACGGATCCGACAAAGGACTGGTATCTTGACCACCTAAAGAAAACTACCATCCATCAGTTTAAAAAAATCAAACAATATGGTAGGAAAAGGGACAAAAGACACGAACAGACATTTCATGAAAGGAGATATGTGGATGGCAAATAAAGACAGGAAAAGATGTTCAGCATCACTGGCCGTTAGGGAGATGCAATTTAAAACCAAAATCAGAATGGATAAAGTAAGAAACAGCAATAACACCAAACACTGGATTCATTCATTGCTGGAGGGAATGTAAACTGGTACACCACTCTGCACAGAGTATGGCTGTTTTTTTTTAACAAAACTAAACATGCAATTCTATGCCCAGAAAAGTCTGGGGCTGATGATGCCTTTGGAGAGATACAATGACAAAGTCAAGGTGGATTTTTTTTTTTTACCATCTCCTAATGAGACTAGCTTGTCAGTTAGCTGGTCCCAGAGAGGATGGTGCCTGAACTGAAACTAGACTCCTGGGTTCTTACCCACAGGCTCTCCTTTAAAACGGGGCCTCTCCTCCTCTTGAAGAATAGAGAACCTCCAGTAGAGGATCCTGGCTCCCTCACCTTGAATTCAGCCACCCACGCCCTGCCACTCTGCTTGCTCAAACACTGCCTAAGAACTCACAACACGTGGAACAGATTGTAGCAGCTAGAAACCCAGGAAGAGCACTGTGAGCGGAGGTGGGTGAGTGCAGAGGGGTACAGGGAGTTGTTGGGAACCTGGAGCCACCTGGTGCGGAGGCTGTCCTGCAGTCCCCACCAGGCCAGTCCTGGAGCTGAAAGGGTGTGTCAAGAGGGCAAAGGCTCTGTAGGGCTCACCTGGGCTCTGTTGCAGAACAAGGGAGGGAGGTGGGAGGTGAGAGGAAACCCTAGATTACAGGGTGAATAGGGAATAAGTGTTCCAGTCATTCAAGGCTTTGTCAATCATGACAGGAGCCCAAAGAGTGGCTACCTGTTGGAACAGGACAGGAAGAAGAGCAGGATGGGAAGGAGAAGGGCAAGGGTTGGGGATGGGGATGGAGAGACAGGGAGCAAGGGAGTGAAGAGCTGGGGAGGATGATGGTGCCACTCTGAGAATCAGATGCCTAGTTCCATCTTAATAGGTTTGTAACCACGTTAGTGTGGGTGTCCCAGCAGGTGGAGGAGTCTTAGCTTGAGACCAGCCAAATCTGGGTTTCCAAAGATATTCCCAGGCCTCTCCACCACCACACCTAGTAGGAATCCCCGGGTCTCTTCCCAATGACACTATCTTTCTTCCTCATTTCCCTTCCCCCTTCTTCTCCCTGCCTTTTCTCCTGGCCTTGAGCCCCATTTGCCCTGCCTCTCCTCTCTTTCTTACCCTCTGATAGTTCAAGAAAGAACAGAAATGCAGGCAGAAGTCAGATGTTTTCAGAATCTATTTGGTGATCTCTGGGGCTGTGTTTTAGGATGATAACGTTGTCCCAGGCTTCAAAGCATTTCCCCCTACATCTTTTCCTTAGGTATGTGAGAAAGGCCATCAGATCAACCCATTGCCCAAGGAAGGAAATTCAAACCCGGAATCCCGAAGGTGCTTGTGCAAGATCACCCATTCCTTCAGATTAACCTCCCCAAACAGAGACTTGCACAGGCTCTAAGAATCAGACAAGACCTCAGGCCTTGGTCTTTGTTAGTCTGCCATTTGCTTAAGAGATCAGGATGGGAAAGATTCAGACTCTTCATGCATTACAGGGTCATCTGTGATCCTTGGTGGGGATCTTCCTGTGATCCTACTTGTTCCTGCTGGGGGTCACCATGACTCCTGAATCAAACCCTGTAAAATAGGAAGAAAATCAGACATGAACGCATCTAAAATTTTCCTCTCATGAGCCCTTTTTTGGGAAGTACAGCAATGTGCTCCAGGAAAAGAAGGGAGTATACTGAAAAAGAGGAAGACTTGGATCTGGGAAACAAGGGCATCAACCCTTGAGAAGGGAAAGGGAGTCACCACGAAGAAGGGCAGGGAGAGGAGTCTACAGGACAGCTGGCAGTGGGCCCAGACAGGAGCAGGCTGGGCTGGGTGGGTGGGAACGCTGAGGGGAGGCTTCACCAAGAAAGGACCTAGACAACAACTATCATGAGTGTGAAGGGACTGAGAAAAGATTCACTTAACTGGGGCAGCGTTGGGGGATAAATTTATGAAATTAGAAGATCATGGAAAGTAAGAAAATGAAACCATCAGGCAATTATTAAACCCCTCAAAAACATCAATATGTCCAGAAAGGACAATTAAGGAAGTTTAGCATGTAGCTCAGACCTGAGGAACATTCCCATAAGTGAATAATTGTAACTCTGTCTCCTGGTCCAGTTAAAACAACCATATACCTACACTAGGAGGATGAGATTGCATTTGTTGGGGGGC
>NC_060281.1:34268150-34269403 GCF_021613505.1 Equus quagga
AACCATATACCTACACTAGGAGGATGAGATTGCATTTGTTGGGGGGCAGGATAGGAACTGTGGGAAGAAGGGATATTGGAATGTCAAAGATAATGTCTAAAACTGAAACATCAAAAGCACGAATATATGCTATCAAGAGACATGGAGGTAAAGAACAAAAGGAAAGCTAAAAGGGTTGAAAGTGGTTGTTTACCAGAAAGGGGACAGATGGGAATGGTTGGGTAAAGGGAGGGGAGACATGGTGTTTTGCAACAAGTAAGTTAAAGAGGGGGAAGCAGGCAGGCAGCCTCCCTCAGGTTTTTGAGAAGCCTGTGTGTTCCTGAAGCCCTCTTCCCTGAACCAGCACAGCACTGGCCCTGGGGATGAGGTCCCCAGAACCCAGTGCAAGCAAGGCCACTGGGGTTGCTGTAATGTGCAGGGAGGCAAGAGGAGTCCCCCACCCTTTGACCTGAGCCAGGAGGCATTCTGTAGTCTCCCTCTCGGCTCCTTTCCGGGGTCAATATGACAAATTGCCTCTAAATTCACTCACTTGAATAAAATTCCTCCCCTCACTTCCCATACCCCTCACCACCGCCATTTCATCAGAGTGTTGTTCTGACCGTGCTCGTGGATTCCTTTTTGCCAGCTAGAGAGAGAGGATAGACGGGGCGCTCACCCAGCACAGCCAGAAGGAGGCAGCTCCGAGGACACCCGCAGTGACCAGAGCACCCCGACCAAGGGCTTGACGTGCTCAGTGAGATTCTCAGCTCCAACCCAGGGCTTGACGTGCTCAGTGAGATTCTCAGCTGCGAGGGAGATATCTCCTGTGGGTCAAAAGAAAAATTAGAATTGAGAAGCTATTCCTTATTTCACAGAGAGTGCCAACACAATGGGAAAGCATAGGTAAAAGCCAGAGATTCTTACCACAGAAGACGGAAGCATGTGGGGCAGGGGAGGACAAGGAAGAAGGTTGTGATCAGGGAGGGGCACTCAGGACTCCTGGGCACTGGCCAGGCTTATAACTCTTGACTAAGAGATGGGTACTTTGGGGTTCAGTATAATTACTAAACAAAGGTCACATATGTGTTTTAAGGACCTTGATGCACGTAGATCATATTTTACAACTGAAAATAATGGAACAAGAAAGGAAACCTCAAAAACAAAAACAAGCCGGGGTGTGGTAGAATCACCAGCCAGCCCTGAGTCCTGCATTTTTGAATCTACTCGGGTACTGGCCCTGTGACCCCATCCATGCCTGACCCTCCCACCCTGCA
>NC_060281.1:34270991-34272880 GCF_021613505.1 Equus quagga
GGGATCCAGGAGGGTGGGAAGCCTGCCTCGACTGCACAGAGGGCGAGTAAGCGATGGGCGTCACGGGGACAGAAACGCCGGCGTCCATTTGTAGACTTGGAGGCGCAGTCAGTTGTATTTCGTGTCTGCCCGTCCGAGGGTCGAGGGTCGGCAGCTCTGTGCTCAACGAGCTCGGGACGCTCAGAGAGCGAGCGAGAGAGAGAGAGAG
The DNA here is from genome assembly GCF_021613505.1 of Equus quagga. Taxonomy (NCBI): domain Eukaryota; kingdom Metazoa; phylum Chordata; class Mammalia; order Perissodactyla; family Equidae; genus Equus; species Equus quagga. The sequence goes on from NC_060281.1 coordinate 34,271,200, forward strand.
AGAGAGAGAGAGAGAGAGCGAGAGCGAGAGAAAGAGAGAGAGAGCTGAGCCCGAGACACTTTAACGCACGAGGCAGACCGCCCCTGTGCCCAGGCATGCAAGCCTGCGAGCGATGGTGTCTTCGAAAAGAGTGATACAAAGATAAAGTCAACTTCACTTCTGCTTTCCCTGACTGAGTGCAGCCGATCAATCAACCTGTCCCAAGGGAGACGATGCCCGGACTAAAACTGGGCCCCTGGGTTCCTACTCAGGGCCTCCCCATAAGGCCGGGTCTCCCTTCCTCTTACAAAAAGCGAGCCCCCAGCGGAGGCGCCCAGTCCCTGGGCCTCCAGTTCCTCTTGGCGCGCCCCGCACCCGCCACACCGCCCCGGAGAGGAGGATCCCAGCGGCACCTACTGTAGCTCAAAAATCCCAGAGAGGTGCTCTTGGGGCGGGGAGTGCGGAGGGGGAGAGGGAGCCGTTTGGCGCCGGCGCAGACTGTCCTGCAGCTCCTCCCCAGGCCTCATCCCGAGCAGAAAGGGCGAACACCGAGGAGGCCAGGAGGAGGGAAAGGAGAGTGTCAGGTCGCCTGGACTTTCCTGCGGAACAGGGAAGGGAGACGAGAGTCGAGGAACAGAGATTCCTAAGCAAACCTACGCCGCGGTGAGATAAGGGGACCAGCGCGTTTGCACTCAAGCCTTTGGCAGTCAACACTGAAGCAAAAGGAGCAGCGGCCAAAAATACATTCGGGGGCTTCAGGGGAGAGATGGCGGCCCAGGCTAGGATGCCTTCGAGCTTGTGGCTCAGCCTCCTCATAGGCATTGTCCTCTTTGTCAGGGCGGACCTTTCCCCCCAGGCGCTCTGAAGCCCCGACCTGTAACTTCTGCGGAGCGCCCGCCGCGCCTGCGGCTGGTGGCTTCGGACTCCAGACCCCGCTGGCCTCTCAGAGTCCAGGGTGGGACAGCTGTTCCTGAGAAGAACCTTCGTCCTTCCAGTTTTTCCCACGGACTAAACGGGTATTCTGTTCAGGCAGAAATATACCCTCCTAATAAACAATTTTGAGGTTGGAGGGAATGACATAGGGGAGGGGGCGATTTTACACAGTGTTTTTTCGAGGTTGTACTGTTTTAATTTTGTTGCTGATTTTTACTTCTGTTTGTTTGCAGAGCTGTGGCAAAAACTAGTTCAGTTGTCTTCTTGTCTTAAAGTGTTGCCGCTGGCACCACACTGTGTCTGGGTTAGGCTACCTGAGGACCATAAGAGTAGTCCACAGAAGGGGCTGATCAGGAGACAATGAGCTAATATTTATTTGCCTCTTGTACTGTTAGCCTTACAAGTGATCTTCAATACTGTGAAACACAGTTGATTCTAAGTTTTCACAAGCTTGTTGATTGATTCTGTTGAGGGGGAGAACTGAATAGATGGGAAACTCAGTTGTGCAAACTGAGTTAGGTTCCTGTTTAGTGAATCTAATAAAACACTGCAAAGTACATTTCTACCTCATGTGACCTGCCAAGCCAGCCGCAGTTCACACTGAACGCTTCAGAGCCAGAATTAACACTCTAAAAAAGGAAACTTTTTTTTTGGCTGGGGAAGATTGCCCTGAGATAACGTCTGTCACCAATCTTCTTCTTTTTGCTTAAGGAGGATTCCTCTTGAGCTAGCATCCCCTGCAAATCTTCCTCTATTCTGCATGTGGGCT
>NC_060281.1:34273187-34275111 GCF_021613505.1 Equus quagga
CTTCCACATATGAATGAAATCATATGTTGTTTGTCTTTCTCTGTCTGACTTATTTTGCTTAACATAATACACTCAAGGTCCATCCATGTTGTTGTAAATGGGACAATTTTGGGGTTTTGATGACTGAGTAGTATTCCATTGTATATGTATACCACATCTTCTTTATCCATTCATCCGTGGAAGGGCACTTGGGTGGCTTCCACATCTTGGCTATTGGGAATAATGCTGCAATGAACATAGGGGTCCATAAGTCTCTTTGAATTGTTGATTTCAACTTCTTAAGATAAATGCCAGTAGTGGGATAGCTGGATTGTGTGGTATTTCTATTTTTAATTTTTTGAGAGATCGCCATACCATTTTCCATAGTGTCTGCAGCAGTTTGCACTCCCACCAGCAGTGTATGAGGGTTACCTTTTCTCCACATCCTCTCCAACATTTGTTGTTTTTTATCTTGGTAATTATAACCACTAGAAACCATTTTTTAAGAAATTATAATTCTGTTCTTTTCGTATTATTCCATGCATGTCCAAAGAAACTTGATGAACTATACATATGTAAGGTAAAGGGCAATTTAGTCATCTGCTTTCTTATGTTTTAATAGGGAATGCAATGACACTGTGTCACTCCAAAGAGTACCTGGACAATATTTTAGAAATAGAACTTCCAAAGGGTGAAGAAGGCCAACAGATACAAACTTCAAGTTATTAAATAAATAAGTCATGGGGATGTAATGTACAACATGGTGACTGTAGGTAATAATACTATATTGCATATTTGAAAGTTGCTAAGAGAGTAGATCTTAAAAGTTCTCATCATGAGAAAATAATTCTGTAACTATGTATGATGATAGATTTTAACTAGACTTATTGTGGTGATCTTTTCACTGTATATCCAAATACCGAATCATTATGTTGTACACTGGAAACAAATATACTGTTATATGTTAATTATATCTCAAATTTTAAAAAGCAAAAAATATATGTATATTCTATACTATACTGTTTCTCTGGAGAACAATGACTAATACAAATTACGGCATCAGGAGTGATTCTAGAGGAGCCGATTCTTAAGGAGGAATTTTCTGAATTCGTTCTGTGGTTTCTGGAATTGGCTGTCCCACGTGAGTAGATTTAAAGACATTAATGACTTTGTTTCTAGTAGTGAAAAGGGCACTGATAGTCCCCGGCATGAGGCGGCAACAGAGATACTCAGGATGTCATTATTGATACTCCTAATGAAACAGCTGTGAGAGGTAAGGATCTGGGTGACTATGTATATGATGCCTTTGAAAAGTTTTGTCAAACTAATGAGTATAATGACAACAGGGGGTGTAGACGGCCTGAAATGGTGTGCAGTGAGTGAGCAAACCACGTTTTAGGAAGATCAAAGCTCCGGAGAGACAGCAATCTGAGTCAGACTGCAGCGAGATCCCAGCTCCAGGCCTGTGGCACCTACTCTCTGTGAAAAGCAGCTGCACCCACCTAGTCCCTTCACTCTCCCCTCCCATGTTCTTGGGCATGGAATGCGAGAATGTGATTTTGCTTCAGAGCTCAAGGGCAGTGCAGCCTAACTAAAGCTTCTAACGATTCCTCAGCCTTGAGATCCTTTGCTTGAAGCCCAAGGAGAGACCAAGGCCTGGGGAGAAGGGGCGAGAATCCTCTCTGTGGCTCTGGGTCTTTAGGAGCAAGAGTGGAGGGCCGTGCCTGCACCCTCCGCCTGCAACCTCGCCCAAAATACTGCCCTTCTCCAGGCGCTAGTCCTTGCCCAAGCACAGACAGAGACTGAGTTTGGGGTAGAGAGCGGAATGGTATGATGGTTACAAAATTACCAGGAATTGCATATGATGAATTGCAATTGTTCCTATTTTCTTTTCTTCACTATTTTCTGCAAGTACCGCTTTTGCCCAAATAAATGTATTTAAAGA
>NC_060281.1:34275211-34283497 GCF_021613505.1 Equus quagga
CTATTTTCTGCAAGTACCGCTTTTGCCCAAATAAATGTATTTAAAGAAAAAAATCGTATCCCCACTTTGAATTAAAAGCTAGTATTTTCCTAATACATGTTGAAATAAATTAGGAACTGATGGCATGTTAATATAAACAAAAACTAAAAAAAAAACTAATTTGTCATTCTGCCAAATAAAGATGACTTTCATCCCGTCAGTGAGACTATCCAACTCTGTGGGAAATACTACTCATAAGGATGTCTCAGCTATTCTCTAGGCTAATGATTCTCAGAGTCCCCCAATGACAGGGCCACTAGGGACATGTGGCAATGCCTGGACACATTTTTATTTTATTTATTTTTTTTTTTAAAGATTTTATTTTTTCCTTTTTCTCCCCAAAGCCCCCCAGTACATAGCTGTATATTCTTCGTTGTGGGTCCTTCTAGTTGTGGCATGTGGGACGCTGCCTCAGCGTGGTCTGACGAGCAGTGCCATGTCCACGCCCAGCATTCGAACCAACGAAACACTGGGCCGCTTGCAGCGGAGCGCGCGAACTTAACCACTCGGCCACGGGGCCAGCCCCCTGGACACATTTTTAGACTATCGATTGAAAAACTGGTGGTGTTCCTGGCATCTAGTGGGTGGAGTCTAGCTATGCTGTTAAACATCCTACCATTCACGTGACAATCTCCACATCAAAGAATTATCTGGCCATGAATGTCAACAGTGCTGAGGCTGAGAACCCCTGTCTACACAGATCCTCTGAGCCTGACTAACACTCCAGACAGGCTTCCTCCCCTGTCACATTTACAAAAACACTCCCACAAATCACACAAATCTCAGTGATGGCCCTCAGCACACTGCAAGGTCATTTTTGTTTATTGTTTGTCTCCTCTTTAAAACTGTGAGGTCCTGGAGAGTGGAGCCTATGTCTATCTCACCGTTTTGTAATTATATAACTATTGTTGACTTCTTACATTACTATAGCACACTTGTTGCACCCAATGAAGCAATATTGACACGATATTATTAACTGAACTGCACACTTTATTTGGATTTCGTTAGTTTTTCCCTGATGTCCTTTTTCTGTCCCAGGTTGCTATCAAGGAGGCCACGTTACATTTGGTCCCCTTCGTGTCTCCGTAGGCTCTACTGACTGTGACAGTTTCTTGACTTTCCTTGATTTTGATGACCTTGACATTTTTGAGGAGTACTGGTCAGGTATACTTTAGAATGTCCTTCAAATTGGCTTGGTGACTTCTGATCATGATCAGACAGGGATGATGAGTTTGGGGACAAGATGAAGTGCCATTCTCAACACAACATATCAAAGGTACATAATGTCAACTTGATTTATCATTGTTGATTTTGACCTTGATCACCTGGTGTCCTAGTCTCCTGTCACTGCTGAAACAAATTACCACAAATTTGGTGACTTAAACAACAGAAAAGTATTCTCTCACAGTCCTGGGGGCCTGAATTCTGAAACCAAGGTGTTGGCAGCCCTGTCCTCTCTCTGGATGCTCTCGGGAGAATCCATCCCTTGCCTCTTCTAGCTTCTGGCAGCTGCACAGCATTCCTTGGCTTGAGGCCACATTACTCCAGTCTCAGCCTCCTCCTTCGTATCACTGTCTCTTATGTCTGTCTCTCTTCTGTGTCTATTACAAGGACATCTGTCCCTGGATATAGGGCCCACCTGAATAGTCTGGGATGACCTCCTCATCTCAAGATCTTTAGCTTAATTAAATCTGTAAAGATTCTTTTTCCAAATAATTTAACATTCACAGGTTCTGGGGATTGGGACATGGACATTTCTTTGAGGGGTCACCGTTCATCTCACTATACCAGGCTAGTGTTTCCCACGTTTCCCCCACTGTAAAGCTACTTTTTACTTCCCCCTCCATACTCTACTGAGGGAAGACACTATGGGCAGGAAGTTAAGCTCCACATTCTTGTGGGCAGTGTCTACATAAATTGTTTTGAATTCTTCTGTATGAGAGACTTACCTATTCTTCCCGTTCAGTTTTATTTATATCAATATGGACATGGGTATATATTTTATACTTTAACCTATAATCTAATATTATCTCATTTTGTGTAAAATTGTTTGTTTTTTCCATTAGGACTTCTTTCATTGTCTCCTGAGTCCCTTTGACATATCCCCGTGCTTTTATTTTTTGAGCACATTCTTTCTTTCTGGCACTACTAGATGCTCTGGACTTATCTTGTATATTCTCTGATCCAGCCCTGGAACCGGAAATTTCTCCAAGAAGCCTGGATTCCTTTTATTAGGGAATAGTATTAGAAACCAAGTTCTGGGCACTGGGTTTGCTTGTTGCTATTCAGGTATCATTGCTTCAGGTTTCTCGGTGGGTAGAACTGGTAAATATATGTGGATATATTAATCCACGTATACACACACATCTAAAATTATTACTATAGGTGTAATAATGTATGTATACATACTTATATATTAAATTAAATTAAACATAATTCTAACTGAAGTCTCCAACTCTAAGCCAGTACCATGGGGTTCACTCTACCTTTTCCACCCTTGCCTGTCTATAACCTCTACAGTACGAGACTTGGCTCCCACAATCCACCATCCTTTCTCTTATTGTCAATCCCAGCACACATATACAACTATTTCAGATTTTTTTTTTTAAGATTTTATTTTTTTCCTTTTTCTCCCCAAAGCCCCCCGGTACATAGTTGTATATTCTTCGTTGTGGGTCCTTCTAGTCGTGGCATGTGGGACGCCACCTCAGCTTGGTTTGATGAGCAGTGCCATGTCCCCGCCCAGGATTCGAACCAATGAAACACTGGGCCGCCTGCAGCTGAGCGTGCGAATTTAACCACTCGGCCACGGGGCCGGCCCCTATTTTAGAATTTTTAACCTGTCCCCCAGAGGAAAACAACTTTACCAACCAGAAAACAGTGTCTGTGTACAGTTCCTTTTGTCTTTAGTCTTATTGTTTCCACTTATTCCCAAAGTTACTTAGGCATTGTCTCTTTCCCCACCACCTTCAGTGAGGTGAGGTCAGACATTGTAATACAGTTGGATGCTTTTATCACAGTCTGTATCCCACCCTGGGATCCCCCACCCTCCCGGTTGACTTTTCTAAATTTGCATACGTTAAGATCCACTCTTTGTGCTGTGATGTTCTATGGTTTTGATGCATGGATAGTTTTGCATCTGTCCCTGCAGTACCATGCAGGATAGCTCACAGCCCTAAAATTCCCCATGCTTCACCTAGTCAACCCTCTCCCCTTCCAAAACCCCTGGCCGTTCTGATCTTTTTTTCCATCTCTATAGTTTTTCTTTTTCTTGAAAAAGTCACATAAATGGAATCATACAACATACAGCCTTCTCAGACCAGCTTCTTTCACTTAGCAATATGCACTTAACATTCATCCATGTTGTCACACAGATTAATAGTTCACTCCTTTTGAGAGGTTGTGGAGAAAAAGGAACCCTCATACACTGCTGGTGGGAATGCAAACTGGTGCAGCCACTGTGGAAAACAGTATGGAGATTCCTCAAAAAATTAAAGATAGAACTACCATACGATCCAGCCATTCCACTACTGGGTATCTATCCAAAGACCTTGAAGTCAGCAATCCCAAAAGTCCTATGTACCCCAATGTTCATTGCAGCATTATTTACAATAGCCAAGACATGGAATCAACCTACGTGCCCATCAACAGACGAATGGATAAAGAAGATGTGGTACATATATACAATGGAATACTACTCAGCTGCAAAACAGAACGAAATCATTCCATTTGCAATAACATGGATGGACCTGGAGGGAATTATGTTAAGTGAAATAAGCCAGCGAGAGAAAGATAATCTGTGTATGACTCCACTCATATGAGGAATTTAAAAATGTAAACTAAGAGAACAGTTTAGTGAATACCAGGGGAAATGTGGGATGGGGGATGGGCACAAAGGGTGAAGTGGTGCACCTACAACACAAATGACAAACATTAATGTACAACTGAAATTTCACAAGATTGTAACCTATCATTAACTCAATAAAAAAAAAATAGTTCACTCCGTTTGTTCCCTTAAAGGTTCCCCACTTAATGGTGTGGATTTAGACTACAGTTTGTTTTGTTACTCATCTATTCAAGGACATCTCGGTGGCTTCTAGTTTTGAGTGATGATAAATGAGGAAGTCACAAAAAGACAAATATTCTATGATTCCACTTACATGAGGTACTTAGAGGAGTCAAAGATCATAGAACATAGAATGGCAATTGCCAGGGACAGGAGATGGAGGAGAATGAGGAGTTATTGCCTAACGAGTAAACAGTTTCAGTTTTACCGGATGCAAAGAGTAATAAAAATGGATGGTAGTGATGGTTGCATAACATTATGAATGTATTTAATATTACTGAAGTGTTCACTTAAAAATGATTAAGATGGTAAATTTTATGTTGCCTATTTTACTACTATAAAAAAATGGGAAAAAAGAATTATGAAAAAAAGTTTAACTGCCCGATTTCAAAATTTATTACAAAGCTATAATAACCAAAACAGCATGGTACTGGCACAAAAACAGACACATAGATCAATGGAACAGAATCGAGAGCCCAGAAATAAACTCACACATCTATGGACAGCTAATTTTCGACAAGGGAGCAAGAACATACAATGGAGAAAGGAAAGTCTCTTCAATAAATGGTGTTGGGAAAACTGGACAGCCATGTGCAAAAGAATGAAAGTAGATGATTATCTTACACCATACACAAAAGTTAACTCAAAATGGATTCAAAACTTGAATTTAAGACCTGGAACCATTAAGCTTCTAGAAGAAAACATAGGCAGTAAACTCTTCAACATTGATCTTAGCAGCATATTTTCAAGTACCATGTGTGATGGGGCAAGGGAAACAATAGAAAAAATAAACAAATGAGACTACATCAAACTAAAAACCTTCTGCACGACAAAGGAAACCATCCATAAAGTGAAAAGACAACCTAACAATTGGGAGAAGATATTTTCAAACCATATATCTAAGAGGTTATTAATATCCAAAATACACAAAGAACTCATACATCTCAACAACAAAAAAACTAACAACCCAATTAAAAAATGGGCAAAACATCTGAACAGACATTTCTCCAGAGAAGGTCTACAGATGGCCAACAGGCACATGAAAAGATGTTCAACATCATTAACTATCAGGGAAATGCAAATCAAAGCAACAATGAGATATCACCTTACTCCCATCAGAATGGCTATAATTAGCAAGACAGGGAACAACAAGTGTTGGAGAGGAGGCGGAGAGAAGGGAACCCTTATACACTGCTGGTGCGAGTGCAAACTGATGCAGCCTATGCAAAACAGTATGGGGATTCCTCAAAAAATTAAGAATAGAACTACCATATGATCCAGCTATTCCAGTGCTCAGTATTTGTCCAAAGAACATGAAAATACGAATGCATAAAGATACACGCACCCCTGTGTTCATTGCAGCATTATTCACAATAGCCAAGACTCGGAAGTAACCTAGTTGCCCACCAAGGGACAAATGGATAAAGAAGATGTGGTATACATGCACAATGGAATACTACTCAGCCGTAAGAAATGATGAAATCCAGCCATTTGTGACAACATGGATGGACCTTGAGGGTATTATGCTGAGTGAAATAAGTCACAGGGAGAAAGTCAAACACCGTATGATCTCACTCATAAGTAGAAGATAAAAACAATGGCAAAGAAACACATATAGACAGAGATTGGATTGGTGGTTACCAGAGGAGAAGGTGTAAGGGAGGAGGGCCGAAGGGGTGACTAGGCACATGTCTGTGGAGATGGATTATAATTAGTCTTTGGGGGGTGAACATGATGTAATCTACACGGAAATCGAAATATAATGATGTACACCTGAAATTTATCTAATGTTATAATCCAATGTTACCACAATAAAAAAAAGTAAAAAAGAAAATATGGTGTATATACGATGCAATATTATTCAATCATAAAAAAGAATGAAATCTTGCCATCTGTGACAACATGGATAGACTTTGAGGGCGTTGTGCTAAGTGAAATAAGTCAGACAGAGGAAGACAAATACCATATGACTTCACTTATATGTGGAATCTGAAAATAAGAAAAAGAAAAACACAAGTTCCTAGATACAGAGAACAGATTGGTGATTGCCAGAGATGGAGGGTGGGGAATGGGCAAAATGGGTTAAAGGAGTCAAAAAGCACAAACTTCCACTTACAAAACAAGGAAATTCTGGGGATGTAATGGACAGCATGGTGACTACAGTTAACAATGCTGTATTGTAAACTTGAAAGTTACTAAGAGATTAAATCTTGAAAGTTCTCATCACAAGAGAAAAAAAAGCTGTATGTCTGGTGACAGATGTTAACTACACTTATTGTGGTGATCATTTAACAGTAGATATGTACAAATATGGAATCACTATGTTGTACATCTGAAAGTAATGTAATGTTGCATGTCAATTATACCTCAATAAAAAGCAAAAAGAACCACCAAAAAAAATTTAAATGTAGGGTAACATGACCAAGCAATTCCACTCCTAGGTGTACACCTGAGAGATTGAGCACGTGTGTTCAAACGAGGACTTGTGCACAAATATTCATAGCATCGTTATTCCTAATCACCGAGAGGCGAAAATAACCCAGTTGTCCATCAACTGATTTATGCATAAATAAAATAAGATAAGTCCATACAATGGAATATTATTTGGAAGAATAAGGAAATGATGTCCTGACACATGCTGCAGTGTGGGTGAACCTTGAAGACACTATGCTAAGTGAGAGAAGCCAACTAGAAAAGACCACACATTGCGTGATTCCATTTATATAAAATATCCAAAATAGGCAAATCCATAGAGACAGAAAATAAACTAATAGTTATCTAGAGCTGGGAGTTTGGGAGATAAATGGGAGGAAGGAGCAACTGCTAATGAGTACAGAGTTTCTTTGGGGGTGGTGAAAATGTTCTAAATTTGATGGTGATGATGGCTACAAAACTTGATGAACATGCTAAAAATCATTGCATTGTACACTCTAGACAGATGAATTGCATGGTATGTGAATTACATCTCAATACACCTATTATGAAAAGACAGATCTGTAAAGACAATGCATTGGGACTAGTTAGGGAATTTTTGAATATTTGTAACATAGAGAAAAACATGTTTGGGTTAATATCTGTACATACTACTTGTTAAACTTTGTGAATAAATTGTTCCTGAGGAGCTGTCCATATTGATTGGTCTATGATCCACATATGAGCCACTTTGGTCTATGATCCGATGGATATCAGATAAGAACAATTGTGATTTACTCCAACCCCAAAGTCACACAAATGTTATTCTTTGATCAAGTGAGCTCAGATACATTATGTTTTGCTTTGTGAAGCCAACTAAGAGAGACTTTGTCATATGGGAAGCAGCCAAAATCCTTCTCAAGGAAATTATTATCAAAATGGAAATTAATAAACAACAACAAAAACCATCTGTAAGTGAGCCACTATCCAATGCCTTCACCCATTAGCTGTCCCCAGGATTAAGGAAGAAGCCTCCATCCCACCACTTTCCATTTTCCCATGCTTCCTGTCTGTCCTCGGGCTCTGTGGGGAGAAGATTCTTTCTACAAGCACAATGCACAGGGGAATACGAAACACTCTGGAGAGAAGTCTGAGTTAAAAGCTTCTCTGAGCCCTTTGTTCTGCCCAGCACAGGGCATGGAATTCTAGAAAAGAAAGAAGAAAAGTGGTCTGAGAGACAAGCTGGTGTCACTCTCTCTTCTAGGAACCAGGGAGACAGCCGGCAGGAGTGCCCCGTGTGGCAGAGGAGAGGGCTCATGGAAAGGTCCAAACGTCTCCAGTTTGGGAGCTCAGCATCTCCAGCATGGAGAGCGATGTCTGGGAGGCAGAAGATGACTAAGGTGGTGGAGTGGGGTGAAACAGTGGGAGGGAGCACCAGAGAATGCCCCTCTACACAGGGCTTTTTCAGAAGTTCCACTTTTTGTTTTCCAACAACCCCTTTTCAGGTTATTCTGCCTGGACACCTATGACACTTGTCAATTTCTGTTTCCGTTGGGTATGCTTTCTAGAGGAGCTAATTAGAGGAGGTTATTTTCACAGAGGAGCCCGAAGGTACCCAGAGTTCTCCCTCAACTCCAAGAGGTCCAAAGGCGCCAGATCACCTGGGCCCAAAACCTCCACCTGCTCCTCTGATGCTGGTCCAGACAGAGACCCAGGTGAGTGAGTGTGGGAAGGGGAGTGAAACTGCCTTTGGGGAGGGAGGAAGACAG
>NC_060281.1:34283597-34299650 GCF_021613505.1 Equus quagga
CAGGCTGAGGCATCCACTTCACTCAGAAATGGTTCTGTGACAGCAGCCACAGAAAGTGGCTAATGGAAGGAAATTAATCGAAAGACATACATAGAAAGTCCCTTTTCCACAAGCGGACAATGCAGGAAACAGGAAAAGTAAGGCAGCCTCCCCAGTGGTCATATCAGAGCTGCTCTTCTATCTGAGGTAGCCAAGTGACAGAACACCAAACAACCTCACTTTCTGAGACTCACTTCTCCCCTGTAAAGGAGAAATAACACTTTCCCTGGTGGCTCTCATAGTTGTCATGAGCCTTAAATATGTTCTTTGTAAATTGCAAGATCGTATGTAATCTAAGTTGTTTCAACAGTATTCAATAATAATAATGTTGACTTCTCCCATCTTGTGGAGGAGGAAACTGCGGAACAGATTGCTGAAGTGATCTGTTCCAAGTCTAGCCAGGAGTAGGTTATCACCCTCCTATTTTCGTTCCATGCAGCTCTGACCCTCAGTCTCTTCCTCTAGAGTGGATGAGGTCTGGCAGTGGGACACTGTTCACCCAAAGTTCTGTGTTTCTGAGGATGAGAAATACGTGACTATGAGAGGCTCTCCACTAAGACTGTCTGCTCATTTCAAGAGACTGAACAGCAACCTCTATGTTCTGGTTCAAAGGGCTACTCCGCTGTGCCCCACTGCTGGATGGTGGAACTGCCATACTAGGGAGATCGCATCCTTGTGGTGGCTTGAGAGTCAGGGAGGAAAAAGGGAAAGATCTCCCTCTGCCAGAAGGAGGTTATCTGGGCTGTGAGAGTCATCAGGGGACAGTTCTGGGCTCTCACAACCCCAGAGACCAAACTGATCCTGGAGGACAATCCTAGATGGTAAACTAGATTTCAGGGAGTGTCAAGTGACCTTTGCTAATGCAGAAAAAGAGGCTACTATTTTTACTTTTCAGGGTTCTTATATAGGGAAATTAGTCCCATCCTTATGCTCTAAGGAGCAGGAGCACAGCTGAACCTGTACCCCTGAGATGGGCTGCCTTTCTCTTGGCCTCTCATGAGAACCTGATCACAAATGGGTTCATTACCAGGTTCAGTGGTTCCTACCACATTAGGTCCACAGTGACCATCGGCGAAAGGACAGATGTGGCAGACTCCCTGCAAACACATCCATGTGATTCTTAAGGATGGTAAGAGGTCTGTGTTCTCCACATATCAACTGGATCTGCCCCAGTGATTCCAAGTAGAGGTCATGGCATGTGTGTTCCAGTTCCTAAACACCATCATTCCATTTCCAGCCCAGAGCCCACCACAGGCCAGATTTCCCGCTATCTAAAAGAGCAGTCCTCAAACTTTAGGACACAGAAAACCTACAGTGTTTGTTGAAAACGCAGATTCCTGTCTCTACCTCCAGACAATTCGACATAGCAGCCCTGGGGTAGAGCTTGAGAATTTGTTTTTTGAGATGAGCCCAGGTGTTTGGAGATCACACAATAAGAATATGATGTTAGAGCATCTGAAATTCTACTGTGGAGGCAAATGATGTGAAGGTCTTGTTACAATGCAGACGCTGATCCTGTAAGTCTGGTGGTCCTGAAGTTCATTCTCATGGGCAGGAAACATGGAACATAAGAATTGCACTTTAGTCTAGGTTGTTTAATCTTCTCTATAAAATCGTTCATCATGTGATGTGCCCTTCAAAATCCAGTGTTCAAAAGCCCAATGACTAAACCACCCAGGAGGTCCATTACTAAAGGCCCATGAATCTACATGCTTCAGTCAATGTCACTTTGTGTGCTTTATGGCCAATCAATAGTCACCTCAACTGCAAAGAGTCTCCAGTGCTTTGGGCTGACAGCAGTTTACCAACAAACAGTGGATGGCTGCAGCGCTCCTTTGGATCTGCCACAGTGGAACAGATGAGCAGTTCTATCAGTGAATCCCATGGGAGAAGAAAAAAGGGCAAACAGACCTTCAGTTAGAGCTCAGAAATTAGAAGAAGGAGAAAAAAGAGCAGAAAGAAGATTTGAAGAAATCATGTTTGGAACTTCTCCAAATTCAGTGAGCAACTTTAGCATATAGATCCAAGAAGCTCAACGTACACCAAAGGAGAGAACAACAAAGAAGGCCACGAGAAGGCTCAACAAAGTCACACTGATGAAAATCAAAGAAAAGAAAACCTTGAAAGCATCAAGAGAGAATGAATTTTACATGCAGGATATGGTGGTTTTAAAATGTTTACAAATTCTTTAATATCCCTTCCTTCAAAAGGTAGAACTACTTCCTCTTCCTTTGAGTGTGGACTCGATTCAGTGACTCACTTCTGAAGAACAGAATAAAGAGGAAGTGACATTGTGTGACTTCAGAGATTAGGTCATAAAAGAGACTGTGGTTTTCTGTTCTCTCCTCCTCTCTTCCTCTCTTTCTCCCTCTCTCAGATCATTTGTTTGGAAGAAGGCAGGTCCTAATCAAGGAACCTCTGACATTTGCCTGACTGGCTACGAAAATTTCTCTGGACAAGTGACTCCTTTGTGCCTCCCATTTCCTCCATCTTTAAATGTCTATAGCGCTTATCCCTTTATCTGTCCCATGGCTGCATATTAGGTCTGTTGAGGGAGGGAGTAGGTAACTCCTCTCTTTAGTTCACAGGTCTTCAGTCCATGAGGAACTCTATGTGAAGAGCTTCACTTACAGAAATTACACTCAATGAGCCTTATCTGCACCTCGATCTAATTTAGATGGAGATTCTGGATTTTTCACTGATTCTGTAATGGGATGAGATTTTGGGGTCCTTGGACGGGAAGTATTTTATTTTGCATGTAGAAAGTGACAAAGATTCCCTCTTTGACTAAACGTTACTTCGGCTCCTCTGAGCCCTCTGTTCAACTAGGCTTTGACTTGTGAGCTTTGATATCCATCTTTGCTTTATCCAGTTTTAGCAGAAATCCTGTCAAGTCAGTTTAGCTAGAATCCCTCACCCTATATATCGGGTCAAATTCCTCAGCCCCCACTAGGCCCCAGGTAATATGAGATCACTCTGGCCTACCTTCAGAAAGAATACTGTTAGGTCAGTTTAGCAAGAATTACCCTATCCACTTCGGAGTTTTCTATCAACTAACGCCCTCCTCCTTGGTCCTCAATCCCCATTTTTCCTCATTGTATTTGTAGTTGAGCACAGTCCCTCTCCCCTACTGCAAAACCCCTACTGCAGTGGTCCCTTGAATAAAGTTTTCCTTACTGTTCTTAATAAGTGTCAGATAATTTTTTATTTCTTTGATAGAGGAATGTAAATAATTACATTCCAGCCAGAAGATGGACTGTGGTGGTTTTCAAAATGTCCACAAACTCTTTAATACACAAGAGATAGTGACTAATTTCCTTCCCCATGAGTGTGAGCTGGATTTCTTGGCTCAATCCTACTGAATAGAAAATAGAAATCCCCATGAGTGTGAGCTGGATTTCTTGGCTCCATCCTACTGAATAGAAAAGAATAGAAGGGATGGCGTGCAACTTAAGAGACTGGGTCTAAAAAGCACTGTGATTTCCTATTGGGTCTACTGTCTCTTGGGTCGCTGTTCTGAGGTAAGTCACCTGCCATGTTGTGTGAACAGTCAACTAAGGAGATATTCACATGGCAAGGACTTGAGGCTTCTGTCAACAACCCATGAATAAGATTTGAAGTGGATCCTTCCATGCTAATCATGTTTGTCAGTTCTGGCCAACATCTTGATTGCAAACTTATGAGACACCCAGAGCTAGAACCCCCAAGCTAAGCCACTCCTTCTTCTCTCACCCACCAGAAACATGTGAGGTAATAAATCCTCACTGTCTTAAGCTGCTAAGTATTGGAGTAATTTGTTACAAACAAATAGGTGAGTAATGAACAGGGGAAAAATATCACAGTGAGTCACTGATTTCTCATTAGACATAAAGGACACCAGAAGAAATTGGAGCTATATATTCAAAGTCCTGATAGAAAAAAGGTTCCAAAGAATAATTCTATATCCACTGAAACTATCCTTCAAAATAAAGGTGATTTTTTGAATTATTCACATTGTTTTTAGAATTCCATTTTAATTTTCCAATTGGGTTTTTTGGGGGGTATTATTTTTATTTTTATACTAGTTGTCTTAGGGATTACACTATACATCCTGAACTTTAGGCACTCTACTTCCTATTACTAATGTACTATTTCACATAAATTTAGAAGCCTTGAGACCATTTAGGACTGTATCCCATGTCCATCTTTTTGTTATAGGTGATACATATAATACATCTATGTAGGTTACAATCCCCACAAGAAAAAGTTGTAATTTTAGTTTCAAACATTTATATGTGTAAAAGGAACCAAAAAAGGGTCAAAGAAAAAAATAGAAATGGCCTTTTCCATTTACCCAAATATTTTTGAGGCACTTCATATTTTCTGAGAGTCTGAGTTTCCATCTGGTATCATTTGCCTTCAGTCTGAAGAACTTCCTTTGCCATTTCTTATAGTGCTGATCTGTTAAAGACAAATTCTTAATTTTTCTTATCTAAAAATATTTTTCTTTTGCCTTCACTCTTGAAGGACATTTTTGTTGAATATAGAATTCTGGATGGACAGTCTTTTCTTTCATGTCATTAAAGTTGTTCCACTTTCTTCTGCCTCTCTGTTTTCTGATGAGAACTCATAAGACAGTAAAGGAGGCACGAAAGAACCAAAACCAGAAAATATCACGATAGATGTAGTATCTCTCACATCAACAACTACCACGTGAACTTCATGGATCAGACTCCAATGAAAAGGCAGAACTTGTCAGAATAGGTTAAGAAACAACACCCAACTATATGCTGCTTACAAGCAAGGCTCTTTCGATATAAAGACACAGGTTGATAGTAAATTGATAGAAAAAGATGCATTGTTTAAATAGTAACCATAAGGAGGCTGAAGTGGCAGTATTAATATCAGAAATAAAAGAGATTACAAAATAGAATGCATTGCCAGAGATAAAGAGAGATACCACATAAAGACAAAATCTAATGGATTGAGAAATTTCACAATTACAAACAGAAAGGAGATCAGCAGTCGCCTAGGGCTGGGAGGAGGGAGAGAAGATCAAACACAAAGGGGTGTGAGGAAGCTTTTTAGGAAAAGGGGACGGTTCTGTATGTCGGCTGTGGTAGTAGTTCTGAGAGTGTAAACAGCTACTGATATTCATCCAACTGTTCATCTAGAGTTGTTTAATTTTATTTTATGTAAAGACCTTAAGAAATTTTTTAAGGTGTGGGGAAATAAAGCAAAGTAAAGAAAGTTTTGGATAAATAAAACTGAGAGAACTCATTGTTAGCAGTCCTGCAATAAAGTAATTTTAAAGGAAGTCTGCCGTGCTCAAGGAAAATGACACTAGATGATAACTCAGATATACAGAAAGGAATAACCAGCAACCCTTCCTATATTTTACTGGCTATAGTTTGGTGTTACCTTAAACAGATGGTGGAAAGTTAAAAATGCAGGATTTGAGACTTACAAAAACAGTAAAAAATTATGGAAATAAATATAGCTAAAAAGTCACTAGAAGACAAAATCATAAACAAAAGTATTTGCTTGAAATAAAGAAAGGTAGAAAAGGAGGCACAGGGAAGAATAAGAAATGAGAAAAATAAAAAACAAATAGCAAAATGATAGACCCAAATTCTACCATATTAATGATCATATTAAATATAAATTGACTAAAATTCCAATCAAAAGGTTGAGATTATCACATTGGATAAACATTGAGACAGACTATATGTTCTATATAATGGAAAAACTTTAAATGCAAAGCCAAAAATAGGTTAAAAGCTAAAGGGTGAATGAATATGCCATGTAAATGGAAAGAATAAGATAACTGTAATGTCTGTATTACTATGAAGTGAAATAGACTTTAACATAACGAGTATCTCTAGAGACAAAGAAGCACTTTTAACAATGTTAATAGGTCAGGATCACAAGAGGACAGAAGTGATAAATGTATGCACACCTAACTACAGAGCTCCACAGCAGATGAAGCAAAAAGTGGCAGAACTGAAAAAGAAATAGACAAATTAACAATTATATTTACAGATCAATACTCCTATCTCATTAACAGAACAAGTAAACAAAAAACAAGCAAGGATGTGTAAGACTTAAACATATTGTGAGTCAACTTGACCTAAATCACATGCATTGAGTAGCACATCCAGCAAGAACAGAATAGACCTTTTTTCCAAGTGTGCATGGAACATTCACAGAAATAGACCACATTCTGGCCCTGAAATACGTCCCAATAAATTTAAAGGGACTGAAATTATACAGTACATTCTCTGAACACAATGACATTAAATTAGAAAAGCGTAACATGAAGACATCTAGAAAATCCCCAAATATATGGAAATTAATTAACACACTTCACATCCATGGGGTTATCATGCCTTAAAGAAGAAATCACAAGAGAAATTAGATTTATTTTTAATTGAATGGAAATGTAATCAAAATTTGTAGGATAGGGAGCAGGCCCAGTGGCCTAGTGGTTAAGTTCATGTGCTCTGCTTTGGCGGTCCGGGGTTCCCCAGTTCAGATCCTGGGCGCAGACCTAGCACCACTTGTCAAGCCATGCTGAGGCGGCATCCCACATGAAGGAACTAGAAGAACCTACAACTAGGATATACACCTATGTACTGAGGGGCCTTGGGGAGAAAAAAAAAGAGGAAGATTGGCAACAGATGTCAGCTCAGGGCCAATCTTCCTCAGAAAAAACATTTGTAGGATGCAGGAATAGCAATGTTTAGATGCAAATTTATAACATGAAATGGATAATAACGGACTATTCTGAACAACTTAAGCAAATAGATTTGATAACTAATATTAAACGGACAAATTCGTTAAAGATACAAATTACCAAGCTGCATTAGGAAACCTAAACAATTGGTATGAATTAAAGAAATTAAATTCATAATTTAAAAATACTCCACAAAGAAAACTCCAGGCTCAGATGACTTCCCTGGTGAATTCCATCAAACATTTCAGTATCAACACCAGTCCTAAACAAAATCTTGGAGAAGATAAGGGAGAGAGAAACATTTTCCAAATCATTTTATGAGGTTGGTATTATGCTGATACCAAAAGCAGATGAAGACACCAAAACTTCAGACCAAAGTCTCTCATGAATCCTAAAGGAAATATCAGCAAATTGAATCCAACACATTGTGAACAAGCAAGATTTTTGTGGTTTTTGTTGAGGAAGACTGGCCCTGAGCTAACATCTGTGCCCATCTTCCTCTACTTTATTTGTGGGACACCTGACACAGCATGACTTGACAAGGCGTGCGTAGGTCTGTGCCCAGGATCCAAACTGGCAAACCTCAGGCCACCAAACTGGAGAGCATAGACTTAACCACTTTGCCACTGGACCGGCCCCTGACCAAGTAAGTTTTATCCTAGGATGCAAGTTTGGAGGAATATGTAGCCATCAATCTAATGTATCATATTAATAGAATAAAGAACAATAACCAAAGGATCCTCTCCATGCAAAAAAAACAAAGCATTTAAAACAGACAGTACCTATTCATGATAAAATCTCTCAGCAAACTAGGAATAAACGGCCACTTCTTCGATTTGATCAATGGCATCAATGAAAAACCTACTGCTGACATCATACTTTGTGGTGAAACTGACTACTTTCTACTCAAGATATGGAACAAGGCAAGGATGCTGATTTTCTTCATTTCTATTACACACTGTACTAGAGATCCTAGCCAAAGCAATAATGCAAGAAAAAGAAATAAAAGGGATACATATTGTAAACAGGAGTAAAGTCTTAATATGCAGCTGACATGATTGTGGCCATAGAAATTCCTCAGGCAAAGAAAGCTTCTAGGACTAATAGGTGAATTTAGCAAGATTGCAGGGAATAAGGGCAATTGTATTCCTATGTACCAGCCATGCAAAATTAGGAAAATGAAAAATTTCAAATTCCATTTATAATAGAATCAAACAAAATGTTTAGGTATCAATTTACAGAAAGTGTGCAAGATCTGTATGCTGAAATCTACATAGCACCACTGAGAGAAAGTAAATAAAAACTAAATAGATGGAGAGAAATACCATATTCAAGGATTGGAATACTCCTTATCATTAAGGCATCAGTTCTCCCCAAATTGATCTATAGATTAAATCCAACTCAATCCCTAATTCTAAATGCCAATCAAAATTCTAGCACGTTTTGTAAAAGAAATTATCAAGCTTATTCTATAATTTATATGCAAATACAAAGGACTTTGAAGAGTCAAAATAACTTTTTCAAAAGAAGAAGAAACTTGGAGGATGCACACGACTTGATTTCAAGGCTGACTACAGGCTCCAGTAATCAAAGTGAAGTGATGCTGGCATGAGGACGGTCTGGATCAATGGAGTAGAACTAAGAGTGAAGTAGAACCACGCATACGTGCTCAGGAAAAGCAGGAAAGGTAATTCAACGGGGAAAGGGTAGTCTTTTCCACAAATGATGCTGGAGCAAAGAGACACACAGAAAAGAATGAACACCGTACACAAGAACTAACTGGAAATGGAGCACAGACCTAAACACAACATCTGAAATCACTAAGCTTCTAAAACAGTGCTATCCAAAAGAAGAATCACTGGAACCTCAAATTTGAGCCACAGATGTAACTTAAAATCTTTGGTAGCCAGATATAAAAAAGTAATGGTTGAAAATAATTTTAATATTTGATGTAACCCAGAGCAATCAAAGGATAATTTCTGCACATAAACAATAAAAGATTATTGATGAGATATGTTACATTCTTTTTCTCATACTTTACCTTTCTGGAAATTGTTCTGAGCCTCCAGGAGCTGAAAATTCTTGAATTTTATGTCCTGTCAAGGGTGACTTTACTCCAGATCCAGTTATCCTAGGGTTTGCTGACCACATCAAATTCGCTTACCCCTGAAACTCGATGCAGGAGAGAGTGAGCACAGAGACAGAGCTGGGGTAGAACCCAACTTCAGCTTCCTCCCTCCTCTCCCAGCTTTCCTCCACTTGAGAGCCCTGCATCCTCCTCCAATCTCCAGGATTCCATGAATCTCACAAATGGGGAGAAAGTCATGAGATATATAAACCCAGATCCCCACAATTCCTCTGCAGGAAGTCCTTCCTGTAGTCTGCCCACTCCCATTCCTGCTGGAGCCTCAGTGCTTCCCCAGTAGAGCCCCAAGTCTGTGCAGAGGGTGATCCCAGAACGCGCTTCCTCCCTATAACCACAGGGCTCACTCCCTCACCCACTTCAGTACTTAGCTCAAATGTCACGTCTCAGGAAAGCCTCCCATGAGGATAATATTTAAAATTACAACCGGTTCCCTCATCTTCCCTACTCTGTTCTTTTCAGCACATAAGCTCCATGAGGGTAGGGTTTTGCCTGAGTTGGTTTGATACATCCCAAAGGACGAAGGATAGTGCCTGGCACAGGGCAGATGCTCCACAAGCATTTGTTCATGAATGAAGAAGTGTAGGGACGAGATCTCCTCAAAGCTGAGACTGACACAGGAGAGGTGAGCGGTTCCCTGGCAAGTGATTGGGGGAGGAGCTGCTCACTGGCTTATCCCAGGCCAGAGCCGAGCAAACAGAAGGCCACACAGAGCCCCGCCACACTTCCCATGCAGCCAAAGCACACGGTCAGGGACGAAGTCAGACCACCAGCTGCCTCCGCAGACCCCTGCACTCCGAGGGCACCCTGGATAGCCACCAGGATTCTTAGGTGGAGAAGTCCTCCAGGTTCCAGTCTCATCTCCAGAATCAGCTGATTCTGTGCAGCTGGAAGGCGTGGCTCACCTGCAGCCTGTGGGACCCTGGGAGCCCTCTCCTGACCTGTGACCTCCAAACTCCTAGGTCATTCGGCAGGCCCAGAAATTAGATTTGGGTCCAGGACTCCAAGACCTTCAATTTCAGGGGTTGGAGGTGGCAGGCAGCAAGGACCGAGGGATCAAAATAGTAGGTCAGTGTCTACTTAGGTCCACAAAGGGGAAGAAGAGCAGGGTGCCAGGGTCCTGGTCTATAGGGGCTGAGGTGTAGAGGAGGGGCACACTCCAGGCTCCAAAGGGTGAGGGGTTTAACACCTGGGCAGGAGCTCACCCTGGGTGTCCTTGGGATGGTATTCAGATCCGTGGTCCTGGAGGCCTGGAGAATGGGGAGGAAACCATTCGGGTTCTGAGGGAAATGTTAGATAGAAGCCTGGGCCCCGAGTCATCACTGATCTCCTTGTAGCCCACTGTAGTCTCCAGATTCCATCCGTGTCCTGACCTCCATCCTCCAGGAACACAGTCTCCATGGCCACCAGAAGCTGGACAGCTCCCCATGCCTGGCCTGGGTGCACGCTTTATGGAGCAGCCGTTCCTCTTGTCTTAGCAGATAAAGAGAAGATCTACAGGTAGCTGAGGGCTGTGAAAAAACGATGGACTTGGACATGGCTGTGAAGTCATCATGCAAGGAGTGGGATGCTGGAAACCCAGGAATCAGGGCCAGAGCTGTCCCCTCCAGGGAGGTACAGGCCTGGCGCTTCCCTCCTCTCAGTTCTTTCATTCTCTCAGTAACCCCAGCATAAGGTGGTCAGGGCTTCAGGGGAGCGTCTTGCTCTGGAAGAGAGGAAGCCCCTTAATCACCTCCCCCCTCCTCTTCTCTGCCCTTCTTGCCAAGTGTGTTTGAGTTATATCCCACCCATGAGTATGGAAAAATGCCAAACCTAAGTATAGCTTACCCACCAATTATAGGACCAATTATGGAGCCCAGTTACAACACCTGTGCAATTACCAGCAGCAGAAAATAGAGACCCCAGGGCCCCTGTGCCTCTCCCCACACAGAACCAAGTCCCCCCCACACAGGTGTCCACTAAGGTGACCTATTCCCCTGCCCCTTTCCTCTCTGGTTCCTCCCTGTCTACTCCTGTTGGCCTCCATCCTCCTAATGTCCCTCCGTTTGCTCACTTCAGGAGCCTCCCCATCTCCCTAGACCATTACCCTGGGGATCTCTTCCTAGTCCTCCCCATCGTCCACCCCATCCTCGGGATGGAGAATCTAGGATTGATCCCCTGGAGGAGGAGACTTCATCCCTGGAAGCAGCCACAGGAAGAAGCGACAGGGACTCTGGGGTTCAAGGGCTCATCCAGGAGACTGAGGGCACCCAGTATGTTTGCAGGGTCCACCCTGGAACTGGGAACCAGTTTTTATGGCCTGGAGACCTGCTCGTCCCTAAGGCCAAAGTCCATGGTTATTCAATGGAGAGGAAAAAGTCTCTGTCAGCGTGTATTTGGGGAAACAATTCGGACTCTGAATCTTACACTGGAGAGGGGGCTCCTCCTCTTGTGCACAGCCCTGTCCTGCTGATGGGAGCTCAGGGAGACCCTCAGGAGGTCCTCAGGGAAGGGGCCAAAGGGGACCTCTGGTCTTCTGTTCTCAGCCCTGTGGCCACACAGGGGCACCACCACTCTGCTTTCCTATTCAGAAAGCCAGGGGAGAGGATGAGCTGTGGTCTGAGTCAGGCAGAGGTGGCTGACCTGGAGGCTGGACATCAATGGGGGATGACAATGCCTTCTGAGCAGCCCTGGGCTCAGGCTCGGGAGGGGGACAGGGATTGGCTGAGAGGGGAGCTCTGGAGCCCTGCCCTGCGTCTAAGGCTTCCATCTTTTCTCTCTACAACCCCTCTCTCCAGCCCCTTGATGACAACACTCTGGAAAACTGAAAAATAGATCATGTTTTTCTTCCACTCCCGATTCCATTTCTAAGGGCTATTCTAGAAAATAAACTCTTTTATTGTAGTGCCGGAGTCCCGCCCCAGCTGAGTCCAGGTTCCTGAGGGATGGACGGCTTCGGCTCAATGAGCGGAAAATAAAGGGGACGTGAGACTTGGGTTGGTGTTAGCAAGTCCGACTTACAAGTGTAGTATTTATATTTTTCAGGATTAGTACAGAAATAAATCTACAAATATTCCCAGAGCATAAGGTTAATGATCGTCTTCTCCACAATTAACTAGTATTTGTTGTCTCTAAGCTAAAAGAGATAGGTACCTTGACATCTGTTGTAATTCATGGTAAAGTTAAATCAAAGAGAGAAGGTCCAGGCCTCCAGACAGGACAGCAGTCCGTCTATTTACATCCTGGGGGAGCCATCCCTGCCTCCCTCAATCATTTACGCCATTAGTGTAGATGGTTAATGGGAACAAAAGGCGACTCCAGGGTATTTTATCCCCAGGGCTATTTGCAATCTCAGCGGGCAGTTAAACATCTTTACATTCCCGCGCCCTTTAGGGGGTGAAAGCATTCCTTTGTCTTTTAGATTGTAGAGCTAACAGTCCCTTAAGCACACTGCCCGGAGAAAATATCATTTTGTTAGTAAAGTAAAGGGCTGAAAAGCTAAGCTAAACTATATATCTTCAAGAATAAAAAACAGAAATAAGTATAGACATAACCTTGATAGAAAGCATGCATATAATTCAGAAAATATCAGGGGTGTCGGCCGGCCATTCTTCACCAAGGGGCATCCCTGCACCCCTCGGCCCTTCTACTCATCAATTATTTATTGTTTATTGCTTTTAGGAGAAAACCTCTATAACATTTTAACAGAAAGCAGAAGGTCAAGAATAATATATAGATACTTCTTGATCATCCAACTAACCAGCAAACTTGGAAGGACGATGCGTATATATTTAGACAAAGAACTGGAGGGAGAAGGAAACATTAACCAGATGGAGGCCATAAACCTAATTCGACATCTTATCTGGGCAGGATTCCTTTCTGCTTGTCTCAAAAGGGACTGTGTGCTCCTCCATTAATTAACTGCATCAAATGAAATTAGCTCTCAGAAAAATATCTTGAAAGTTACCTGCAGGTGGTCACATTCTCTTACTATATTTAATTCTCCCGGGACGTAGTGCCTCCCAAGCAGCCACCCAAAGGAGTGAAAACTGGAGGTTAAGAAAGGAAAAGGAATGAAGGGCAATTAGAAGCAGCATAGGTTTCAGAACTATGTGAGGGGCCAGCCGGTTATTCTTCACCAAGGGGCGACCCTGCACCCCTAGGCGTTAATCAGCTGGACCCTGTCAAACAGCCGATCAAATGACGTAGCCACGGCTCCCGGCATTGTAGAATACATATTGGAGATTTACAGAAAAGTTGCAAAGTTAGTACAGAGTTCCTGCATATCCCACACTCAGGTGGCCCTGTTGTTAACGTCTACATCACTATCATACATTTGTCACAGCTAATGAAGCAATATTGATACATTATCACTAAACTCCACACTTTATTTGGATTTCATTAGTTTTTCTTTTTTCTGTTCCAGGATCCCATCCATGATACCACATTATGTCCCAGTCACGCCTCCTTCAGGCTCCTCTGGCTGTGACAGTTTCTCAGACTTTCCTAGTTTTTGATGATCTTGACACTTTTGAGGAGTACTGCTCATCTATACTGTAGACTGTCCCTCAATTTGAGTTTGGTTGACTGGGGCTGTGGATTTTGGGAACAAGCCCACGGGGTGAAGTGCCATTCTCAACATAGCATATCAAGGGTGTATAATACCCACTCGATTGATCACTGATGATGTTAATCTTCACCACCTGGCTGAGCTCATTTTTCCCACCTTTCTCCCTGTGAAGTTCCTATTTTCTTAGTCCCTCTCCACACAGTAGTCTTGGGAAGGAAGTAACTGTGTGCAGCCCACATTTAAAGGGTGTTCTGCTATAAACATTTGCATGCAGGTTTTTGGGTAAATGTAAGTTTTCCAATGAGTTGAGTAAAAACCTAGGAGAGTGATCAGTAGGCTGTATGGTAAGTCGATGTGTAGCTTTAAAGTGTCAAGGCAAATAATCTATAATCAACACATAGACAAGAAAAATAGAGTGGTGCTTCCTGAGCTGAGGACTATCCCAGAAACACTATCTCCAGCAGGGAAGCAGGCACCCAGGGAAGCATGGTTTACAGCATGGTTATATCGTGTTTCAGAACAAAGTAACATACAGGAAGCATGACAGGAATACAATTTATTTCCAAAGTCACAAGGAGGTGTTTTGCTGCAGTTTAGCAGGTACAGGGCAGGTCAACGTGACCTTAGTTCTCTGGGAAGAAAAGCTTATCTTCAAAGAAGTTTTGGTATTGGCATCAGAGAAACGGAGACATTCCATCCTCCTCTTTAAAGAGTGCATTCTTTGCTTTGGGAAAATGTTGGAAACAGATGGACAACGCGTGTTTGGTGGGCCATAAGTCAGATGGCTCTGGGAAAAATAAGTTTCAGCCAAATCAGATTTAAACCAGAATGGCTTCCCCATATACCTCTTTATGTGAAAATTTATTGTTATTACTTTTATCAGAAGAAACTGCAGAATATCTTCCATCATGGCTGTGCTGTTTTGTGTTCCTGCCCACAATGAACGAGGATTCCTGTTGTTCCATATCCTCGTCAGCACTTGGCATCACCAGTTTTTGGATTTAGGATATGCTAATAGGTGTGTAATGGTTATCACTGTTGTTTTCATTTGCATTTCCAGGTGACATATGATGTTGAGCATCTTTTCATACGCTTATTAGCCATCCATGTACCTTCTTGGGTGAGGCATCTGTTCAGACTTTTGCTCATTTATTTATTGAGTTGTCTTCTTATTGTTGAGTTGTAAGTGTTCTATATATATTTCAAACAAGTCCCTTGTTAGATATATTATTTGCAAATATTCTCTCCCATGTCTGTCCTGAGCTCTTTTACTGACGTAGTGGTACACAGCAACGCATAGATATATTTTAATGGGAATAGAAATGAGAAATTGCTAACTGTGATGGTTTCTGGGTAGAGGACTTGGGAGACTAGGAGATGGGGAGAGATGATGTGACATATATTTTTATATATTCTTGAGTAGCATTTGAATTCTCTCGTATGTGCATGAATAATGTTTTCAAAATTAATTGCATTAAAATCGCTCACTCTTGTAAAACACTTGACAAATCACCCTCACATCATGGGTTAAGATTCTGATCCTCTACTCGAGAACCAATCAACTTTTCGCTCAACTATTTGGCTTTAAAATTTCCATTTCTGAAAAAGGTGGGCTAGATTGTATGGACCAATCCTCCCCCCGAAAATAGCTAAAAACGAAATGCAAACTACAAAAAGCATCTTCTTAAAAGCATTAGAGCTGACAAGATCCCAATAAACGACCACACCCCAAAAAGAAGGGAAAAAATCCTGCTTGGCCTCCACAGAGAACAGCGTCCTGAGAGATGGAGAAAAGGCTCTGTGAGCTCATTGCCCAGACACGGAGCCCAGCACTTCCAGCTCTGAGCCCTGAGCTCTGGACTTTCCTACCCATCTGCTTCCCTTTTAAAATTTAAACAAAGCTTTTATATTCTGATTATGAGATATATGTATAGTGTACAATATATGTTATAATGCATATTCACTATAGAAAAATAATAAAATGTTAAAAGTAATGAATGACAAAGTAAAAATAACTGTAATCTTCACAGTTGGAGATATTCTGTTGCATTTTCTCCTAGCCTATTATGTATCCTCCTGCTGCTGCCCCAGGGCTGGAACTCTCTCTCTAAGTTGATGAGCACAGAGCTCAGTGGCCCCAGCCCTGCTCTCTCCAGATGCCATTTCCTGAGGCCCTTCACTCTCACTCCTCCTGAGGGGGCTGTTTCTCACTTTCTCCTCCCTCCTCAACCCCCTCCTCTCCCTCCCCACTGCCCACTCTAAAGTGATGAGTTTATTTCCTTTTTCACTCAAAGAAAGATTAAGTGAGAACTGCACCATCATCCCCACACACTCCTACATCTGTACCTGTATCCTCTGCCTTCACAGCAGTGATGATGGATGGTCCTGCTCCTAAGGCCACCTCTCAGTCTGGGCACAGGATCAGGTCCCTTCCCTCCCCTGCATCATCAGCTTCCCACTCTCTACTGGCTCATTCATTCCTGGATACAACCAGCTGTAATATCTCCCAGTGTCTGCATTATTAAGACCAGTAAACATTAGTCACAACTGAGCATTTAGGAAACTATGATATCTTTCCCTTTCTTGAATCAACTTTTCATGTTCTTT